>NC_092344.1:21739198-21973784 GCF_963676685.1 Mytilus edulis
AAGGAGAAAAAACAAGTCCATCTGCATGACCTTGACCTTTTGCCTTGAACGTAAAAAATGTTAGATCATTACAAGGAGGAACAATATACCAAATGTGGTTAAAATCTTTTGAAGCATATTGGTTTTAGAGTGTCCACAAGGGTGATATTACCTTGTATTACAACTGCCACTGTGACCTTGACCTTTGAACTTTAGAGTCAATAGCGCTCAAGATATTCTTAACGAGTAACACCATACCAAGTTTTGAGCATTTTGGTTCTAGAGTGTCCATAACAATTTTATCTACACGCAACTTACATGTAGTAGGCCAGGGGATAATAAACTAAGTTTTATAAGAATTAGACAAAAAGACAGATTTCCCGCCTATAATTTGAATGCATCGTAAGCTGTACACGACGTCTTTTAGACATCGTATGGCCATCGCGCCATCATCGTAATCTATCGTGTAGCCTTCGTAATCCATCGTGTAGCCTTCAACTGAGATATGAAGCTTAAATACCCGTCTTCGGTTAACCTTCGTATGTCCATCTCTTGCTATCGTATATAATTTCGGCACCATCGTATAGACTTCGTTATTCATCGTACTTGCTTTGGTCACTTTTTGATATTTTAACGAGATCGGGACCAACTTCGTACGAACTTACAATTTTAGCATTCGGGTGTCCATCGTATATAAAAATCGGGACAGTGTGACGCGGGCATAATGCCCGCGTCACACTGTCTCGATTTTTACGCCGATGGCAACACGATTATGGAAATTTTCAAAATCGGGACTGATCGTATCCAGATCGGACTATTCGTAGTGCCATCTTTAACCATTGTAAAACCATCGGCCACTTTTTCTAGCCTTCGGGGACAACTTCGGGAAGGGTTCTAAATTTTTTAACATGTTAAAAAATCACCGAAGGTGCGTCCGATGTTTAGGGTTCGTATTGAGTTCGTATCACCATCCTCACCATCGTAATGTCACCGGGAATGCATCTTTGAACATCGCATTGCATTCGTGTTTTCATCGTTTCCATCGGGCAGTTTTGACATTACGATGTCTACACGAATGAATCACGAAGATAACCGAAGGTCTTACGATGGCAACACGACTTCGTGAAGACCTCGTAATCCCGTCGTGATGCCATCGAATAAAAGTACGAAGGTGACAAGATGGAACTACGACGGCAGTAAATCCAGCTAAATGTAAGTTAATTTTCGCGCTTAAATACATTTAAAGTGCCATGCGCGATATGCACTGGTCAGTCTAATACGACAGTTAAGAAAGAACATGGACCTCATATCATATGATTCCATGCAAACAAGAAAGGCGACAGCGTTGTTTCTATTAATTCAAATGGAACAAGAAGAGCAGGTATTACAGGCTCAGGATTTACTTTTACAAATAAAATATTATTTTTTGTCAATTTTTCATATCAAATAACATAATAAAAATCATAAACGCGCCTCGTATAGCAACACTGCAGGTACACGTATATAGGGAAACCAACTTTTTCTTCATTATTCTGATTTTTTATGTATCGTCTGAGTTGTTGTCACACGAATGTTTACTCCATAAACATTTTGTTTTCTATATGTCATATTTGCCACATTTGTTGCTTTCCCCACATCCTTCCTTTCCTTTTCAATAAAAGGGATCAACGAACCCCTTACCTTACCTTTAAGATAGATCAGTAAACATGGGCATAATTATGGGTGATTATTCAGACTAGTGCACACATTTTACAGTTTAAACAAGACAATGCCGAGCGTGGCATCCCCTCGTATGTAACATATTGGGAACAAATATGGACACTATATTTGTATATGACACATGCAGAAAATGGTAAATTGAATACGCATATTTGATACATAAACTATTTTTTTAGAAATCAACCAAATTATTTAGTAACTGGAAATACCCACGGTCTTCCGTTTTATGATTAAACCAAAAATTAAATGTTCAATGTAATGTATATTCAATATTGATCAAATAATTTAAAACGCGTGATGCCTTCGGCATATAATTTAAATGCATCGTAAGCTGTATTTTTTTCGGAGGGTATGAAATGAATGGTGCAAAATCCTGCATTCTAGGCATTTTTAGAGAGTTTGATAATGTTTTGAATTTGGACAATTTTTATATAAATTTTTCATATTTTAAGACTTTTAATTATACTTACATCAAATTTTTAACAACTTAATTTAAATTTATATGCAAGATAATTATCCAAATATCAAATTGAGTCTGCTGCCAGAACATAAAACAAACATCGATTCAGAAGGGTTCTTCAATTTTTTCTATGTCCGATTCCGTTAAATCGTTTCAGAATTATTATTTGGTCTGTTGATATCCTTATCGTGATGAACATGGAGCATGGCAAGACCGCACAATCTCTCGCCACTCATGCATGCTCTTTTCCAAGTTTTCAGTCGTTTCAGGGCATTCTGTGTTTCTAAAGGTAGCACATTATCATCAACACAATGATCAATGTCTTCTTCCAATTCCTTCTCCATCAGTGATTCGGGAGAATCATCGGTAGTAACAGTTTTGTTTGAAAAAAGGAATTAAGCTTTACTGTAAGCACCATCATACAGTCCCATTTACAAAATATTAAACTCGCTTTTATGCTGACAAAGAGTAGACAAACTAGGGATAGAATGAGGTAAGATACATGTATATGATTCTATCTATAGAGTAAGTATATATGATATGGTTACAGGGGAATTTGAATGGAGTTTTTGACGTCTACATGTAGGTCCGTAATTTCAAATTATTTCTGGAAATAGTCGGTGGTATTTTAATTCCAGAATCTATAAATTTAGGGGTTAGGGGTTGGGGGTGTCCGATTCCGAAACCCCGAAAATAAGAAAACGAAATTCCGTAGTCCCGAATAAATAAAGACAAAATCCTGTGTTAAAGGCTCTACCATTCCTCAATAATATCAAATTGAAATATGGGATATTCTTTCAATTTTTAAGGTTAAAGAAACATTGATAAAAACTAATCCATGCATGTTTCATATTATTTATATTTTATTTATCTGTAAAGAGAAAGATTAAAGTTCGTGAAACGGAGAAATGAATACGCAGACAGGACTGCCCCTTGCGATGCCCTGTACTTGATTTGTCAAAAGTTGGTGAAACGGAGAAATGAATACGCAAACAGGACTGCCCTCTTGCAAAGCCCAGTACTTGATTTGTCAGTCTACTGATCGTTTTTGGATTGTTCTAATGAAAAATTTATATGCAAATACTCAGACTCTGTTCACAAAAAAATAGTTTGCTTAGTATTCCTTCTTTACCTGCAGTGTCGCTTTTCCTTTTTCTGCAAGAGCCTGTTTTTAACTAGATCCATGATGATTATCGTTACTAGGTTAATGTAATCGAGAAACATCACCCGTTGAGATGCTGAGTTATATCCAGGGAGAAAAGTTTAAAAGGAATGATGACAAGTTACAGAAATTAAGGTTGAGACAGAACAACACATGACTATTATATTTATATATATGTATATAAAAAAAAAAAATCAGTGTCGAAATTTTAGTGAGGCAATTGCCTCACTTGCCTCAAGGGTAGTTACGGCCTTGCTATCGTATATACTTTCGGCACAATCGTATAGACTTCGTTATTCATCGTACTTGCTTCGGTCACTTTGGGGTATTTTAACGAGATCGGGACCAACTTCGTACGAACTTACAATTTTCGCATTCGGGTGTCCATCGTATATAAAAATCGGGACAGTGTGACGCGGGCATAAACAATGCTTGCTTTTCAATTTTAACGCCCGTCGAAATTTTGACGGGACGTATTATGGTATACAAATGTCCGGCTATTGTCCGTCCGTCTGTCTGCACTGGCGTCAACGTGATGATCGTAACTGCAATTACGATCATCCCAATATGTGTCTGTCTTGTTGTCTGTCTGTCCGGCGTTCACATGTCGTGCTGTCACCTGAGAACAACTTATTCAAATGTTATGAAACTTAACATAATTGTTTTTTATGATGGTCAAACAAAATGTATACTTGTTGGTGTTACGGCACTTTGTAACTACAACAGGGGTGTGTTTTTTTCACATGTCGCGCCGTATCTCAAAAACGATTTATGATCAATGCTTAAACCTTTACACACTTCTTATTTATATTACTCTAAAGATCTGTATATTTTTTGGTGATGATTCAAAACTTTATTTTATACGACGTAGACTATGAAACTGTTATGCAAGCAAGAATAGGTCATCGTATGGTCTTTAATAATGACGAGAAAAACCCATACCGTATTGTCAGCAATTAAAGGCACCGACACGACACAATGTGAAACAATTCAAACGAATTAACCAAAGTTCTGATATATATCAAAGCAATTGATGAAAAACATACAAGTGATAGCAACCGCACCGACAATTACTAGATAACCGACTGTTTACTAGATACATGTATAAGAACCAGGGTAATGAACGCTATGGGTCTTCACGGTCTATGTGAACGGGATGAAGACTACAGAGCATGGTCATATATAATGACAGAGACACACCACACACATTTAAACTTCTTTTTTCATTTGATAACATATTTCTCCCCTAGATTAGTGAACAAGGTTAATTTTTCGTGGTCATGTCAATATCTCAAATTCTATAAGCAATAGGTCTTCTTTATTTGGTTTATGATATACATGTCCAACTGGCAAGAGTCATCTGACCTTGGTCTCATTTTTCTTGATTTAGTGGTTAAAGTTGAGATTTCGTGTTTTGGTCTGTTTTTCTTATACTGTATGCAATAGGTGAACTATGTTTGGTGTATGCAAATATCTGCCGATGTACATGTCAGTCTGGCGTGTTTTATTTGACCTCCACCTCGTGTTTACGATTAATTCTATATTTTATTTTTTTTGGTCTGTTTTTTTTTAGACTGTAAGCAATATGTCAGCTATATTTGGTATATGGAATGATTGTTAGGTGTATATATCTGTTTGGCAATTCTCATCTGACCTTGCTTAATTTTTCCTTGTTAAGTTTGTTACTTGTATACTTTATGCAGTAGGTCAGCTACATTTAAATGTAAATCTTGTAAGGTGTACATGCTTGTCTGGGAGGGTTCAGCTAACCTTGATCTTATTATCGTGTTCATTGATCAATGTTATCATGCCTGGTTAAGTTTCTTTGTGTGACCATGTATTTCCAGTTTGGTTTATCTGACCTTATACTCATTACTTGGATCATGTTTTAAAGTTTTTATATATTTTATGTGATAGTTGTAGTAAAGCTTCATATTTAGGACTTTCAACATAAAAACAATTGTAATGTAGTGATAAACCATTATTTAAGATGTTTCCGTCCCTGTCCTTCTTCGATTTTTTTATTTCTTAATTTTCTTTATTTAAAATATAACTCAATGGTTAGTGAAGAAGGTGAGATATTTCAGCGTGTGCACTCTTGTCGTTAAATCACTTGGTCTTGACATTTCAGCTATACAGGATCTTTTGGATGTTTTGTCACGTTTTGTTGATCGAAATCAATATCCAAATATATTGCATTCAAGGATAAGCAAATAAATTCATACATCTACAATCATCGATCAAATGACAGCATATATATCGAGTCTTATGTAGACGAAACGCGCGTCTGGCGTATTAAATTATAAGCCTGGTACCTTTGATAACTATTCACTCCACACGGTCGATGCAAATGCTGGTAGAAGTTTCTTTTCTGAGGGTATCACCAGCACTTCGGCAGTGATATGAATATCAATTATAATCTGTTCTTTTTTTTTTTTTTTTTTATAAATTTACTGTTTGCAAAAGTATGAATTATTCGACATACTAAGGATTTTCTTATTACAGGCATATATTTCCTTAACAGAATTTGGTACAACTTTTTGGAATTTTTGTACTTGTTTGGCTTTCTAACTATTTTGATCTGAGCGTCACTGATGAGTCATATGTATCATTTTATAAACCTGGTACCTTTGCTAACTATTTACTATGAAACTGTTATGCCGAAAGATTTAAGCATGCACATTAATAAAACAAAAAGTACAGAACATGAATAAGGGAAACAAATACCAAGGAGAGGGCAATTGAAACAAAACATACAAAGGTTAATAAAAGAAAAGGAGTTTGTAAAACACAAATCAGCATTTTAAGAAAGATTGGCTACGTAAAAAACATTTAATTTACAATTAGACAACATAGCTACTATAAGTATAACGTTATTTTTCATGGTCAAAGACAAGCAATCTAATTAAAAACCGATCTCTCATGCTCCCGTTTTCTGATATGTCGCGTGGGAGCCCACGCGACATATCAGAAAACGGGAGCATGAGAGATCGGTTTTTAATTAGATTGAAAGACAAGTTAATTGAGAAGGTTTTTGATAAAGGAAAACATTTATTCAATGATGATGTTATCCTGGCAACTGACGCCCGCCCCCGGGTTCTGTTTTTTCTCGCTGTGTCGAAGACTCTTTAATGGCATTGGACTGCTTTCTACTCTGGTTGTTCTATCATTGACATATTCCCCGTTTACATTCTCAATCTTAATATTAAGAATGTTCAGACCGGCTAATGGAATAATAGACGGTTAATAAACACTCAGCAAATTTATTGCCAGGAATATAATAATTCAACAACGTCAAAGATCATAACACCTTAAAAATTTGTAAAAGGACAAGGAGGCATAACTCTGAATAAAAAGGAACTAAAAAACAATTCAGTAGTTTGATATATGATAATCCAAAAAAATAAGAATTGCGCATACCATTTCCAACGAATCCGGAACATTTTTATCATACAAAAAACGGTGCAAGAAAAACTATTCACTGGTAATAATAATAAAACAAGTATTTTCGAACAATGCAAATATTGTATAGGTGTCTCAATGGCAATCGTACCACATCTTCTTATTTTATATTTATAATTACTAACTGCTAAAAATAAAAGTTGAAAATAAAATTCAAACGTAGAGCAAGAAACAGAACATCCAATAGGCATTTTTTTATCTATAAAGATTGCTTCTGTTTGCCTATTTTTCTAGCAAATTTAAAGTTCGTAGGTTGTTTTAAATGAGACACAGGGTCGCCCACCAAATTCCTAAGGTTGCTGGTCTGATTTGGTCATATTGGAGCAACACAATATCCAATATACAGAATAGATTCTGTGCTTGATAATGCAAATAATATTTCAACCCCGCCGAATTTGTTAAAAGTAGTTTGACAAGATGCTGTATAAATAATTGCCTGTAATACGTTATTTAAATTCTTCATATATACACGTAATTAAAACTCTATAATTTTTTATTTGCGTATGCGGTATGCAAATAATTGTTACGTCATTATACATTATATATACGGAATTCAAAGTATATCCATACGGAAATAGTTCTGTATAGACATTTTTGAATTCTGCACATCTGTAAATATAGACAATGCAATTTACCATAGGAATTCCCTTTAAGGGTTAGACTGTGCCACTCTTATTATGAAGTTTGTTAAAAAAAAGTTATATCCAAGATTGAACTATATGCACTACTATTTTATTCAAAGGTCAATACATAGGGTTGTGCGGCATACTTTTAACATTTATGTGCCCCGAACGTTTAAGAGTTTAAGCGTATACCTAAATTTTGTACTACCCCTCCCTTCACCTCGTGTCTTCCTAAGAAGTAAATTTCACCGCTATTCATGTGTATTTATACTGGAACATTCCTAAAGTATTCTCTATGAGATGAAACAGACAAATTTTGCATCACCCTGAGACCACGCAGTAATTATTTCTAAGTGTCGAACTACTGGGTTGTCGGATTATTGGGTTGTGGGTCTTATGGGTTGTCGTACCAATTTGCCGTCGGAACAACGGGCCGTCGGACTAATGAGCTGTCGCAATAATGGGTTGTCGAAATGATGAAAAGGAGGCTGAAATTTATACTGATTTTACCACGGGTATTTCCCTTTACCTATCGCTCGTGGTTAAAATATTTTGCATAAAGGACCAACTCGTCACCGGACAAAATCAGTATAAATTTAAGCCCCTATGAATTATTTCTTAAATATAAAGTCTTTATTTCTAAGCAGTTAAAAAATCACTATTTTTTCTATAAAAACAGTTTTTCAGAGCATGTTTTGTTGTAATCTCACACTATATTTTCTTCATAAATTAATACAGAGATTTGTCTCTGACATAAAACTTTGTTAACAGGTGTTATTTCCTTGGTCTTGACAGTGTATGGTTAAATTATTTAATCCGATTGCCATTTGAATTCTTGGACGTCTAGATAACATTCTAATGTAAACTTTGGACTATGAATCATAATAGAAAACAATTGCAAGTCTGTTGATTCTACAACCGCTAATCACTGTATTACTGAATTACCTTAGGTTAATACGAACGTGACTTTAGGGATAAACGGCGAGGTACAATATCCCCAAACGTGCAAACAGGATTAATACAAATTCTTTCATTCATATCAGAATTCAAACGAATTAAAAAACATTACTGACCAACTGTGTGGGAGTTACTTACATTTATACTTTTTTAAACTGATTTGCAATTGTTACGTTTCCAAGTAACACATATATGAAAGGGAAAAATAAATTTGGTAGTAATGATATTTGGATGAATAAAATGTATCTATAAACATAAGCATTGGAATAAAATTAGATCAGACATGAAAGATATATCAATGAGACAAAAAAACAACGACAAAAATGCCTGTACCAAGTCAGGAATATGACAGTTGTAGTCCATTCGTGGTTTTATAGCTAGATAACCCTCACACTTGTTTACAGCCGCAGCAAATTCCAAGCTCTTAATCTATCTGAAAGTTTTTTTTTATTATTTCATCATTGCTGTATAGTATAGACTATCAAAGATATGATAAACCATCAATACCAAATTTCATTAAGGACATACAACATTTAATTTGAGTTGGCATAGACTTCTTTTATGAAACATATGTAAACAATCCAATTTACCCCAATCTAGTATGAAGTTTGAAAAAAAATACAACGGAAAGACTCTTGTCAAATGGCAAACTCAAAAGCTCAAAACCATCAATCGAATGAGAAAACAACTGTCACATTCCTGACTTTGTACAGGCATTTTCATGTGTATAAAATGGTGGATTAAACCTGGTTTTATATCTAGACACACCTCTTACTTGTATGGCAGTCATAAAGCATTCCTTTATATTGACACACTTTCTGTCAATAATAAACTAAAATTTCTGTCAATAATAAACTAAAACCATCGGATATATTATTCAGTTATACATGTAGCATGAGATTAAGCTCGTGTGTGTATTATTCAAAATCGAAAAAAATTATTGGTGTTTTATCCCAAATCTTTAATGTACTTAATTTATGGTACGACAATGCAACTAAAATGGAACGTGAAAATGTAAACCTTGTAATCAGAATTAGGTAAAATTTTAATGAACGTGGGGAAAGGTAGAAACTGTTGTATTAAAGGAGGTACACTTCTAACTATTGAACAACAATGATAATTAATACCTGCTAAGATTATTCACACCAATTTTAAGTAGAACACTTGTCAATCTAAAACCAGAGGATCTTCTTATTCATTATATATAAAATTGAAATGAACTTCTTTCGTAAAACTCATTAATTTTGTCTAAAACGTAGTCATCAAAGCGTCTAACGGTTGAATTCCATTTATTTTCTACTGTACCATGGACTTATGAGACTAATACTAAACAATGTTATACAGCTTTAGTCTCTTTTTTGTTTTGTTTTGTTTTCTTGTTTTTTTTTTAAATTTAGGCCTATATCCATGAAGGTCGGATTTAAATGCGCTATCAAATTCCAAATTAGATGTAGATGAAAGGTTTACTTTTCCAACATTTTTTAGACGAAGGGTTTTTTAAATTAACATTTTTTAAAGTCTTTCGTTGACAACAATACAGTTTTTATCAAGAAAACAGCAATAAAGTATTATATCGTTGATGTACTTTTATTGTAATTTTTCATCTTATCTTGAAAATTTTTACCCACTCATACATATATATCTCTTTTTATATCAATTACTGGTACGTAGTTTTGCTATTAAACTGTTGGGCTCGGGCGTACATGATGAAGGTTATTCCATTAACATTTTGTGGTACGAATATCAAACCATACGTAAAAATTTAGAGTTTGACATTCAGTAAAGGCATTTACTAGAATAAAAATCAGCACATGAACAACAACAACAACAAAAATAAACACACATAAAGCAAAAGAACAGCGCTTTTATTTTTGTTCTCCATATCAAAGTCAAAGTGAGGCCTTAAAAACAGAGCAAATAAAACCTCTCACCTCACTGCAAGTTTAAGACGCCTCTAGCACCGGCTTGAGCGGAATTCTTTGCATATACAATTAATGTTGGAGACCGTTTGTCCATCTCTAAAATTCTGCCACCTCTAAGCATCACTGAGTTGCTATCTTATTGACCTCTACATTTTCTTTTTCATATGAGAAATATTTTTTTTGTGCCTGTTTGAAAGAAGCCTGAGTCCAATGTCATGCAGAATAGGTAACAAGGAAACTAAACAAAATGACAATGATATATACATGAATTAACAAAGGACTACTAACAGTTACTGACATGACCAGACCTCAATTAAAATGATTGAAAGATTATGTCTTCATGATATGAAAATCAAACACAATCCTTCACGTTATTATACCATCTTAAGATATATGAGAAGAACATAACCCGTATCATGTCAACAACTATATATATAATTATATATATTTGTATTTAAACATTTTCATCTTTATTCAGCTCTTATATATACTTAAGAAACCTCTGTGTGCACTTGTTATGCAGTAACGGAAGTGTTCTTTCGAACGACGGAATGTTGTAGACTACATTTATCTGTTCGTTTTTGTATGTATTATTTTTACATTCACGTTGTTATCACATATTTGAATAGCTTTCTAGAGGAAAAAAGGCTTAAAGCAAAATCATGACATATAAGTCTTTTCAAAGACTACCCTTGTATATTCGTTTATATTTTGAACATTTTCAAAGGGCCTTGTATCTTTAATAAAAAAAAAATCTTTTTGGTAAACTATTCTCAAATATTCAGTACAAAAAGACAAGGGTATAGTTCCCACGATGTGCATGAGCATTCAACTATGATGGTGTCATTTGGTCTTTTGTGCAAATTAAGTAGTGTCATTGACAAACCTACCACATCTTCTTATCTTTATAAATATGCTTTCTCTAATTAGTTAAAATTACTTTTATTAGGTAGCAATGGTTTCTGTTTGAAAAATACTTGTTTGTGTGTTTAAAATGTTCAGCGAGAATGTGAATTGTAACTATTGTTGACCAGAGAAAGTGTTAAAAGTCATGTGGTGATAGTATGCAAACATACATTAATACTTTGAAAGAAAAATCGTTCATCTTTTAACGAAAAAAGTTTCAGTAAAGTTATGAAATTATGATTTCAACAAAATTGTTCAACCAAGTATTATGAGAAATTTTCAGAATGAAAGTTAAGAACACCCAACGCCGTTTGGTACTTTGGAATTAATTCATCAGATGGCGCTTTTCGACAAATGAATATACAATATATGTACATTGTCGGAAAATAAAAAAAATATTTGTATGAGCTTAAAAAACGGGACGAAAAGCGAGGCTCGCCGAACTTTTAAAAGGAAATAACTCACATAAGATGTCATTGGATAACTTCGGTTAAACTTATTAATAACAAAACATCCTTAGAAGTAGACAAACAATTTGGTGAAAAAAAAGTTGATATCTTTACGGTTTCAGAGAAATAATGATAACAAGAAAAAGAGGACGCGGGGAAATAACTCCTATAAAAATATGTGTTCGATTAAACAGGGTGAGTTGGGAAAAGTGGAAAGACCTAATAAAGCAAACATTTATTTGTACTATACCTGCTAATTCTAAATAGTTGGCTAATTGCAGGATAATGTCTTTTCAGAGATGCAGTTTTGATGGCCCAAGTATAGAATACGTTTAAGTAGTTCCGGCAATATTCGAAATATCCATACGCCAATACTTTAAATATGTTTAGGCGCGCAACAATCTGAAGGCCTAGTTCCGGCAATAATCGAAATATTCATTCGCTGAAACATTAAATATGTTCTTGTGGGTCGGTGTTTTTGGGGGTTAACATAACAGCTGTTAATATGTCAATGTGGATAGGGACAAGCATGAGGTTGGATACTCAATTAAATAGTCAGCAAGTTTACAGGTCAGCAGGTCGACAGGTCAGCAGGTCGTCAGGTCGACAGGTCAGCAGGTCGACAGGTCAGCAGGACAACAGGTCAGAAGATGTTTCATGTTATCCATATATTATTAGTCATTAAGTCAGGATGTTGTGTAGAGGGAAGGTTTGGTACTCAGTTAAATAGTCAGCAAGTCGACAGGTCAGCAGGTCGACAGGTCGACAGGTCAGCAGGGCGACAGGTCAGCAGGTCGACGGGTCAACAGGTCAGCAGGTCGACAGGTCAGCAGGTCGACAGGTCAGCAGGTCGACATGTCAGCAGGACGACAGGTCGACATGTCAGCAGGTTGACAGGTCAGCAGGTCGACAGGTCGACAGGTCAGCAAGTCGACAGGTCGACAGGTCGACAGGTCAGCAGATGTTTCATGTTATCTATAGATTATTTGTCATTAAGTCAGGATGTTGTGTAGGGGGAAGTTGAGTACTCAATAAAAATAGTCAGCAAGTCGACAAGTCAGCAATTGAACTGTATCGTATTGTGTTACTGCTTGTTGGGTGTTAGTTTCTTTTTTAAACAGTCACCATTGACCTATCGACCTGTCGGCCTGTCGACCTGTCGACCTGTCTACATGTCGACCTATCGACATGTCGGCCTGTCGACCTGTCGACCTGTCGACCTGTCGACCTGTCGATCCCAACTTAATATGGCGATTAAACATAACTACAATCTTCAAATAAAAAACCTGGAAAATAATTTAACTTGTATAAAAACCGATTTACTTCATTTGACTTAAATATAAGTCCGATGGTACTACAATTATGTAATTTGTATAAGAACCGATTTACTTCATTTGACTTAAATATAAGTCCGATGGTACTACAATCACGTATTCTATACTTGATCCGTTTTGATCCCGTATTTACATTTTGATAAAAATTTCCATATAGACTATTTTTTACCTGATTAAATCAAATATGTAGTAAAAAATATACCTTCATGAGCTACTTTTTTTAGTAAAATGAGGTCGAAATTTTGTATATTTGCTCAAAATTCGGATTTGTGGCCGTATTTTCTCTTTCAAAAGAATGACATAACTTTTTTTGTTTTAAAAGATAAACACAATTTGTTTTTTTGTTAAATAATTTGTATTTTCTGTATTTTATAAGTATCCTAAATATTTATACATTTTTTATTCAGAAATAAGTTTTGACGTCGCGAAAATAACAATTTACGTTAACAACGTAATTACCTCCCCTGTAACTGTATCGTATGCCCTTAAAAACGTTGAAATCCAAATATAACCAAAATATGACAAAAAGTTATAACAAACCCCGGTCAAAGACACAGAGCTTCTCATATTTTAAAAAGATATTGAAGGGGAAAATCTGTTTGTTAAGATATCACAGCGTTTCAAAAATGATCAATTGACTTCAATCTGACATGCTTGAAAATTGACTATGTACATCACTTTATAATTATAGTTTTGAGGTTGCTACATGTAAATCAGATGTATCTATCAGAAATCTACGAATAAACCATTAGTAAATGGACTTAAAACTAAACTACTATTGACTTTAATTACAAAGTTATGAAAATGGCTCAAGGTGTGAATGTTTCGGTTCCCACGATGTCCACGAGCAATCAAAAGAAGAATTGGAAACTTTTATTTAGACACGCCTACATTTCCATGGCCATCTTACATTGTTAGCCTTCTAGGGTATAAATAGCAAAACTTCCAAACGATTACATTGTTTTGCTGAAAAGATTTTACCTCTCTAAATATGAGAATGTTATATTTCGTGGGTCTTTTTTCTGTGCTTGTGTTTCTGTCTGATTCATCTCCAGTACGAAAAGTACAGGTAAGTTAACATACAAATGGAGCAACCATTTAACTTCAAGGGGGAGAGTTTAGTTTTTTTCTCATAAAAAAAAAGAAATTGTTTTTCGACACGATCAATCTGATTATTTTTTTCAATATTTAACACTATAAGATATGGGGGGAATTTGCATTCAGAATAAACAAAAATTGTCATCTCATCTGCTTGACTAAAATATAATTTTTTTCTTCATATTTGGGATTAGAATATTTTTTTTTAGAAAAAAAAAACATTAAACAAATACGGTAATATGGAATAGTATATATTTTTCAAAAGTTATTTGTGTTGTCCTATTCGTCGATTTTGTTTTTCCGGTTCTTGTTCGATCTAAATTCGACATATGGCTTACGATTGGCTCCTTTTCTACTCCTTCTATCTAAATTCAACTTACGGTTTACGATTGGCTCATTATCTACTCCTTCTGATTAAAAAAAACTTTAAAATAATTGATGTGCCATCAACTTTTTAGGATGAAATGTAAGAAAATATTAAAATATAAACAAGCTACCCTTTAGCAATAAATGTATAGAATGAAGATGTTTGATTAATAAAATGATGTTCTCTCCATTCAAATTGCTACCCAAAGCATCTTAAAAATACTTCTCTATATTGAAATGAAAATTCAATGACTTTCTATCAAAGAATCTTTATCATATTCTGAGATTTAAAAAACATTTTAAAGCAGAAAGATCATTTTGTTTATTTGACTCGGAAGTTTCACAATTGTATTACATTATTTTTTATCTTTCAATTTAAATATGCCTATATACTATACTATATATCGACAAATTCCCCATTTCCATTCTCAATTTTATATCTATTTTTTTTTTTAAATTATATACTTTTCTGATGCACAAATCAGTCTTAATTTATGTATAATTGCACTTTCAAGTATTTCATTATTCCTTAGCATATTTATTATAATGATTTGGCCTTGTATGTATGTTTCTTTTTTTTCTATATTAGTAAATCACAACCGAAATCAATGACAGACGGACATTATTTATACAAAACTTAATGAATAATTGAAATCAAGATATTTGCGATATAACGCAATTTTATTTCGCAAATGTTAGCGTTAAAAACGCAAACCTTTCTCCAGGACTATTGTTTTGTCAAAAAACGACGAGGTCGTAGATACGGAAGCGGATTAGCGCCACACATTTTTTTCTTCCTATCTTTGCGTTCTAACGCAAAGGTTTGCGTTATTTCGCAAAGGTTTGCGTTACGCAAAAATATGTGTGACGCTAATACGATTCCGTATCTACGACCTCGTCGTGTTTTGACAAAACAATAGTTCTGGTGAATTCAAAATATACACTAAAATGCAAACAATAATATATTTTAAACTATTAGTTATATTCAAAAGTATAAGATATATCCAATATATCATATGAACATTTGCAATTTATTATTACATTGTACTACCTTCTTTTTAATAGAATCGCGAGTTTGATTTGCATAATGCCATGAAATATGTTCATGATCGACAAAGCATGAGGGAAGAGTTAGGGAACGCAACCGTGGAGGAAAGAAAGGAATTTATTCAGTCAATCCAGAACGACTTCAACGACATCGACGCTATAACATATAAAGTGCTTAAACGTAAGTAGTGTTGGGATTTTTGTATTGTTTTTTGCATTTTCATTTACTACGTTTTTACTCACTTAAAACTTTCATTGTTCATGTGTTATCATAAAAAAAAAGCCCGATGATTATATTATTTGGCGGTTTTTGTTATGTTTTATATTCTTAATTTCACCCTGAATCATGAACTGTAATGAGAAAGTACCGAAGCTTTACCCTGCATACCGCGGCAGAGACTTTTAAACATAAGAGAAGTGATAAAGTTACAAGGAAAGATCAAAATATTTAAAAAATATGATACAGAATTTCTTTTTAAATATTCAAGATAGATATCGAAGTATTAATTAACGGTAAGGTTATTCTAACAGAAGAGAAGTGATAAAGTTACAAGAAAGATCAAAATATTCAAAAATTATGATACAGATTTTCTTTTTAAATATTCAAGATAGATATCGAAGAATTAATTAGCGTTAAGGTCACAGGCGCTTGGGTGTAGGATACAGATTTTTTTTTTTTTTTTTTTTTATTAAAATATTCAATTTTCTATATTTATAATACATATCTATCACTTCTGTGCATGTCTCACCTAGTTTCGAGTGATTTAAACGACCCAGAGAAAATACCCAATTTTACTATCCATACTAAGAAAAAATTATATTATTTGGCGGTTTTTGTTATGTTTTATATTCTTAATTTCACCCTGAATCATGAACTGTAATGAGAAAGTACCGAAGCTTTACCCTGCATACCGCGGCAGAGACTTTTAAACATAAGAGAAGTGATAAAGTTACAAGGAAAGATCAAAATATTTAAAAATTATGGATAGTAAAATTATGGATAGTAAAATTGGGTATTTTCTCTGGGTCGTTTAAATCACTCGAAACTAGGTGAGACATGCACAGAAGTGATATATATGTATTATAAATATAGAAAATTGAATATTTTAATAAAAAAAAAAAAAAAAATCTGTATCCTACACCCAAGCGCCTGTGGTTAAGGTTATTCAAACAGAAGAGAAGTGATAGAGTTACAAGGAAAGATCAAAATATTTAAAAATTATGATACAGAATTTCTTTTTAAATATTCAAGATAGATATCGAATACTTAATTTGCGGTAAGGTTAATCATACTAAGTGAAGACTTTCAAGCGGAAACAATGGCATTGTCCATTTATGTAAAGTGGTATATTTCCGAGTATTTCCAGTGACGTTTGCTCTTGTATATCTATTCTGAAGCCATGGTCACTTAATGTATTGTCCAGTCGCGTTATAGTCCGTTTTCATTAATCTGTAAACGGGCCTTCGGTGGTCGATGTGTCTAAAGAGTACTTTCCAACTACTGTATCACTTGATTATCAACTTTGAGGTTGTGAGTTCGTATCTCGCATATGACAGATGCATCAGACTTTAATCTTTTATAATTGGTTGTTCTCTTCGGACGGCTTCCTCCACCAATATAAACTGATCGCCACGAAATAGAAAATAGTACTGAAAGTGGCGTAAATCACCAACAACCAATCAATTAATCTATAAACACAATTTTTTTTTCTGGAAATCATTGTCACGTCAACTCAAAATAAGTCTTTCCTATTCGAAAACATTTTTTGTATAAATGTTTTTTGTGCATTTTGTTTGTATGTAAAACCCTGTTTAAAGACTCAAAATTTAGTTAAGACTTAATTGATGTCCTTTTATACTAGTGTTACTTGTTATCTTTTACATTAGATGACTGGACAACAGAACTAGATCTGACTGAAGAGGAAATTATGATCCTCTTCCACCTGCGAATTATGGATTCCTATCTACCAAATGTTGGAGGTCAGTAGAAGTTTATTTCGAACGAATGACAAATTGTTTTAATAAAACTAGTTCAAAGAAATGGAATAGATGTATCTGACGGTAGCATAAGACAACCTTAAAGCTGTTTATTTAAAAATAACGTAAAAAGGCTTTTAAGAATTTATAACTCAAATGATTTATCAAGATACATTTGAACTTCGGCGACGACAAGCGCCAATGACATGTGACAAGTCAGTTCTTAATATATAGCTTGAAGTACTGGTCAATTCCCCCACAATGCACTATAGTTATAAACCAAGGGCCATCACATCATAATATCATTCAAAAATCCACAAACAGCGATACCGACAACTTGTCAATGTGACTTTGAAACGTGTTTTTGAAGGAAAGCCCAACACAACTTTAATGGAGAACTGAAACTATCTGAAACTTTAGAGCATGAAAACCTCACCAACCAGCAAAATTGCCATGACTTTGACTGGATGAGAACATCTTTAATTTCAGTCTTAAAGAGAGACGAAAGATGCCAGACTCATAAGTCGATAATAAATTGACAACGCCATTGCCAAAAAAAAAAAAAAAAAAAAAAGAACGAAAAAACAATAGTACACAAAACATTACATAGAAAACTAAAGACTGAGCATCAGAAATCCCGTCAAACACTAAGGGGTAATCTCAGGTGCTCCGGAAGGGTAAGCAGATCCTGCTCAACACGTGGCAACACCTGTCATATTGCTCATGTTAGTACAAACACAGTTATAAGTCTAATTTGGTATGTCACATTCTTAGTTATGAGCAAATGAATTCTTGCTAAATTTTTTAAATGATGCTAATATATAACAGATTTCGAAGTGTAAAAAACTTTCTCCAACCTTATTTGTATGTGCTTGTGTAAATAAAAAAAAATGGTTTCGTCATTTTTAAATAATAAAGTATAATTCATGGTACTATCACTGTTAACAACTTGTCTGACATCAGGTCGAGTTAGTGTTTTAACACGTGACAAGGAAGTTTTAAATCTTTGAAGGGGGGCTCTTTGAAAATGTATAATAAAATTGAGAATGGAAATGGGGAATGTGCCAAAGAGACAACAACCCGACCATAGAAAAAAACAACAGTAGAAGGTCACCAACAGGTCTTCAATGTAGCGAGAAATTCCCGCACCCGGAGGCGTCCTTCAGCTGGCCCCTAAACAAATAGTGATAATGAACGCCATACTAATTTCCAAATTGTACACAAGACACTAAAATTAAAATAATACAAGACTAACAAAGGCCAGAGGCTCCTGACTTGGGACCCTTTTTGATAGACAGATATCTTTTGGGGAAGTATTGGTAATTTGTTTTAAATTACCTGTGTCTTTAAGAAATCTGGCATAATGAATGCAATGTTACAAAAGAAATATCACAATCTTTTTGATTTCTTACAGGCGGCCCCAGAAGTCTTTTCTTGGGTGATTGTATTAAAGGTAAGTATACAACTGTAAAAAGAGATTAATTTCTGTTCATAAGGTGATCACGAATGCTTTATAACTATTATTAAATTACATCATGAAAATTCTTTGATTTTGATATTATTCGCATTTGATTTAAGATAAAAACACAGTATTTGTAAAAAATACATCTAACGGTCGGCTTTTAATCATCTATAATATATACATAAAGTGTACAGACATGAAAAGGTGATTATGCGAATTTTGAGAAAGATCCAAGCTTAAATGTTCATGTTGTGCAACTATTCTATATAGAGACTACTCTATCTAGTATATAACATTATACATCTATTTATTTCCCTAACTATCCTATACTGCCTGTCGATGCTTTTATCATGAATTGGCATTGCACAAATCATGTCTTTTTTTACTGTACACTAAATCCCTGTTACGTGTTTTAGTTGATTTTAGTCTCTGATGCATATTTTTTTTTTATTTTTAATTGTTTTTTGCTTTTAATTTGTTTTCAGTAATTGCAAGTGCTCGTATTTTCGTGTTAATTTGACCTGTTGATACAATTTGTAATGCATTTTTGTTATCAAATGATTACTTAATAGTGTTAAATCTCGTCTCACTTTTTTTTTATACCACATTTGATGAGTGTGAATTTACATTGCGTCGTAGCTCAAATGTATTCGTTCAATGTATGTTCACTTGTATTTGTTAATATGTCTTTTTATTGAGTTAACTTTTAAAAGCCATAATGATTTCAATTGATATTTTATATTGTGTCTTTCTATGTCGTGATGTTAGTTTATTATTACAGGGTAAGATATGAAGGTTGGTGCCTATTAAAACTTTGAAACTCGCTTCATTTGTTTGCACCTGTCATAAGTAAGGAACCTGATGTTCAATGGATGTCGTTTGTTGATGTGGTTCAGGGGCGTTTCTCGTTTCTCGTTTTTATATAGAATAGACCGTTGGTTTTTCTGTTTGAATTGTTTTACACTAATAATTTTTGGGGGCCTTTTTAGCTTGCTGTTCGGTGTGAGCCAAGGCTCCGTGTTGAGACCGTACTTTGACTGATACTGGTTTACTTTTACAAATTGTGTTTTGGATGGAGAGTTGTCTCATTGGCACTCATACCACATCTTCTTATATCCATTGTTGAGCAACTATCGCATTATACTTAAATTATTTCTTTATTTTCTGTTTTACAGCGTATATGGAAACAAATTACAGTAGCTTCGACACATTCGAAGAGGCAAGGATGGGAGCAATGATGCAAATTATAGAGTGTGGAATTATTGGCTTAAAAACATTAGAGAGCGTATTAGATATAAGTGACCTTTCTGGTTAGTATACTAATTAAACCAATTGATCTATTGATTGGTAAAAAAAAAAGTAAATTACTATTAAACATGGCCCATTCATTCTAAAATGACCATTTAATTTGATTTTTTGGGGGCCCCAAAAAAAATTCATTCCAGATCACTGAATTAGCTAAATAAAATACAGTAGAACAACTTAAAGCTTTGGAATATGAGGCTAGATAAATCAATGTTTGCCTTGCACCATTCTAATAATGTCTTTTTGTCCTTTTTGTAATACATAGAGCTCAAATTGTCTACCAGTTTTGGAATGTCGTTTTCAATTTTATTCAGTTTGGCCCAAAAGAAGTTTCATGATAGTTGTTATCGACAAATAAATAATAACAGCTTTTTGTGAGAAATGTGGGACAAATGTACCCAGGAGAGAAAATAAGATATAGTTGACTCTAAGCATTTAAAACAACCAAAAACATTGTCAGAAATTGATAAATGTAATCAGTCACGTACTGAGAGCCAAAAGGTTGTCGCATAATAAGATATCAAATTTTCTATACCCATACAAAAAAGTTGCTAATCCGTTGAATAAAAAAAAGAGGATGTGGTATGATTGCCAATGAGACAACTCCCCACAAGAGACCAAATGACACAGCAATTAACAGCTATAGGTCACCACACGACCTTCAACAATGGGCAAAGCCCATACCGCATAGTCAGCTACAAAAGGCTCAGAAATCACAAATGTAAAACAATTCAAAGAGAAAACTAATGGTCTAATTAGTGAACAAAAAAAATGAACGAAAAAGAAATATGTAACACAGCATCAAACGACAATCACTGACTACGTAACTAAAGGATCCTGACTTGGGACAGGCACATACATAAATACTCTTTATATTTGACCATTACGTCCTGTCCGTTTACCCTGAATTTCTTCATCGTTTTACCTATTTGCCTTTCATTTATTTTCGTACTTTCCTTTAAATTCAAATGAAGCTTTTTTTCCATCTCAAACTAGTATGGCTGTTCAATTATACACATGAAACTAAAAAAAAAGATAAATCGAAATGAGGCACAATTTGTTTTTTTCGGAGTAGAATAAATAGTACTAATGAAATTTTGAAATGATAACTCATACCGCCTGGATAGCACCTTCCATTCTCGTCGGATAACCATTACATTTAAAGGGGAATGCTTTTGCACAATACACAGTTATTTGTGTCGTAGAATTAGAAATATAAATCATTCTTATAATTATCATCATTCACTTGAGGTTGAGATTTAGATATACAAGACTGTCATGTAAAAAAAATGTTGTTTTGTAAAGAATTCCAAATGACTAGCGTCGTTGGACAATATATTTTTTTTAAATAGATCTATCCGATTTTATGTATCATGATTGAAGTTTCCTTATGTTAACAAATGGCGAAGGTATTTATGGTAGTCCTTAATAGATTTTTTTCCTGCGTAAATAAATATAATATCTTTTAATAGATAGTGATTTTGAATGTTTGGACACCTTGGCAGCCATATTGGAAAAAGTTTCGAGGGGCGTGGCAGAAATGTTCACAATTAGCCGATTTTTCGAAGTAATTATGACAATTGACGGTGCACAGTACGACGATCCAGGTAATTACTAGTATATAATGCATAAACTAAAATAAAATAGTGTATTAAAAGTTTAGTATAACACCATTTCAAAACTACATTTAGACTCTTAATATTTTGTATTTCGATTTTTTTAATTGAATGTGACGACGTAGTTTTTCTTATCTGATTCTAATTGTCCGAGACATTTCCACAGTCGAGAAGTATCTCATATTTCGGTTTCAATTTCTAAGACATTTCAACACTCATGAAGTAACTCCGACTTTGATTACAGTTGTCCGTAGTCAATCATACTGGATTTAAATGTCTGAAATATTACAACGGTCAAGTTTTTAACTTTTTCGAATTTCAGTTGTCTACCACCTTGTCATATTAAAGAAACCACTTACATTCTGGTTGTGTATGTGGTTTCAGTTGTCTATCACCTTGTCATATTAAAGAAACCACTTGCATTCTGGCAACTTCCGAAGCAAGGTTGTCGGCTCTCCGGACATTCCCGAAGTCCTGCGTTTAACAGATTGCCGAGTTTATGAGCTTCGGTCCTTGCTTAGAAGTTGGCATTCTGGTTGTGTATGAATAAAACATGACAACAGTCAAGAAGTAACCCATATTTTTGTTATCAATGTCTGAAGATCCCTAAATGTGACTGATGTATAGAAATATTATCCCCTTAGTATTCTTCCAACCGCCAGGAAAAACCCTTGCAAAATCGACAGTGCGGGATGTTTAAATTCGCAGCAACGTCCGGTCAGAATGAAAACCAAACAAAACACAAATAATCAATCAATTAAAAAACTACTATAACAGAGATTAGTCACTCGCGATTCGCAATAAAACAGTGTCAGCTGGTTAAGTTAACTACGTTATTTTAACGTAGTTTCGCATGAATTCCAGTTTCATATCTAACTATTGCAGACGGCACATAACCACTGTTCCCGCGTTCACATAAAGAGTATAAGGTATTACTCTCTGTAAAAATGCAACTATTTTTCATCTGTCAACTGCAGTTATTACTATTCATTTTTATATAAAAAAAAATTATCATTAGTTGTTTTTTTCCCGTTGTGTTATAGTAGTCTCAGATAGTCTAAAATCCAAAATCTTACAAAAATAATTGATCTTAGAATTATTATATGCCAATTTGTTTTTAGAATCTTTCAACCAAGCTTTGAAAGGCAAGGCTTTAGCCAAAATGGACCGTGAACAAGGTCCTAATGGTAATAAAATGAGACCATCAAGACCAGGTCAAAATGACAATGACATGAGACCACCAAGACCAGGTCAAAATGGAAATGACATGAGACCACCAAGACCAGGTCAAAATGAAAATGACATCAGACCACCAAGACCAGGTCAAAATGACAATGACAAGAGACGATGGCCATCAGATGTTGACACAAGACAAGGAGCTCAATGGTCATTTTTAAATCCTTCATCCAGACTACATAGAATAAGCAGCATTCACGCAAGAAAGTTGGCTGATAGTATGAAGGATTTCAGATCGTCAAGATTAAGAATCTGAAGATACAACTGGCTGCAAAATTGATTTGTTTTTATCTAATGTAATGTAGAAAATGTATTCAATAATCAAAATAAATCTAGTAACGTGTTTGTCACGTGACATTATTTATTACGCCATGTTTATTTAAAATCTTTAAGAAGTAGTATTTAGTTTGTGTTAAGGTTAACAAAACCAAGAATGCTGACTGATTCCATTTGACTTAAAGTCATAAGAAACCTCAAATTAAAAAAAAATAATGCATATGTTTTTTTTATAACTCCATGGATAGTTTTCATTATAAAACTTATGTACATATACTTTTTTCTGAAGAAAATTCTTTAATTTATTCATATTTAGAAGAAGTTTACTTTATTTGAATTGTAGCAATTCCCCCGACATATTTTCCGTATGCAAAGTGATCTCAGTGTGACCCATCTCGTAAAAATCTGGTGATCACAATACGCATGGATGTCCTTAAAATAAACTATTATCTGAATTAACATTTTAAACACGTGCTCAATTTCCATGCATTTTTGTTGATTGTTAGTCGATTGTTGACAAACAGGTGAGAATCGTTAAACTTCGGCTTCAAAACACGAACTTTAGTTACCTGCCATATTTTCACAACACAGACCGATTGAAAAAAAATTGACGATTATACGAAATTTACACACAAAAAATGATAAATTCGTGCACTGAAGACTAAGTTAAAGATGTTTGTATGCATTGGTTCAAGAATTGGAAGAACATTATTTTTCACCGGTCACTCGTTTCTTATGACTTTAAGAAACACCTATTTATAACACTTGTTTGCAACTCTTATTGCATCTAACTTTAAGAAATATGTCAATATATTAGTAAGAATTTGTGGTATTATTGTCAATGAAACAACACCAAAAACCAAATGATAAAAGAAGTTAATAGTTATAGGGCTTCCAAGTTCTCCACGAAACCTCATTCTAAATAATAAATGTCTATTTTATCAGCAATCTAAGCCGGGCGTCAGAGTTATTGTGAAACTACCTATTCTAGAGGTGGCGTGAATCAGATGTGAATACTAAAAAATTCCAAAGATCTTAAAGTGTACAAACAATCTAAGATTCTTTCATCTTGCAATAGTATTAAAACATTTGACTTTTCTACCTTTTACACAAGTATTCCCCATTCCAAACTAAAAGACAAATTGAAAGAGTTGGTAAATGCTATGTTTCATAAAAAAGAATGGCCAACGTAGATACAAGTATCTTGTCTTAGGGAGGGATACATCCTACTTTGTAAAGGATCACTCTGAATCAAACAAAACATTCTCTGAAACTGACATTGACAAGATGCTTATTTTCTTGATTAAAAACATATTTGTTACGTTTGGAGGACGTGTTTTTCAACAGTCTGTCAGCATTCCAATGGGAACCTATTGTGCCCTATCCTTGCCGAATTTTCTTTATTATTATGAGGCTTCATACAGGAACTTCTCAGGAAGAAAAATAAGAAGTTAGCAATGTAATTTAACCTTAATTTCCGCTATATAGATGATGTTCTCTCACTAAAAGATTCAAAATTTGGTGACTATGTTGAACGCATCTATCCCAACGAACTAGTGATAACAGATACAGCTAAGTCTGCCTCATATCTTGACTTACATCTAGAAATTGACAATGAGAGTCGGTTGAAAACAACACTTTACGACAAAAGAGATGATTTCAGCTTCCCAATTGTGAACATTCCATTTCTATGTAGCAAGATTCCAACAGCGCCTGCATACGGAGTATGTATCTCCCAATTGAAACGATATTCCCGGGCTTGTATTTCCAATCATGATTTCCTTGATGAAGGGTTGCTCACAAGGAAGCTATTAGTCAAGAGTTCCAAATGGGGAAGTTGAAATCATCACTTCGTAAATTTTACGGACGACATCAAGAATTGGTTGACCGTTATGGAATAACCGTTTAACAGAGGATATCGGATATGTTCCTGTCGTCGTAACTACAATCCCATTCCCTTTTCATGATGTGACCTAACGATTTAAATTTTTTACCGGATTTGTAATAACATGAGCAACACCACGGGCGCTACATGTGGCGCAGGATCTGCTTACCTTCCAGAGCACATGAGATCACCCCTAGTTTTTGGTGGGGTTTGTGTTGCTTAGTCTTTAGTTTTCTATGTTGTGTCATGTGTACTATTATTTGTCTTTTTCATTTGAAACCATGGCGTTGTCAGTTTATTTTCGATCTATGAGTTTGACTCTCCCTCTGGTATCTTTCGTCCTTCTTTTCAACGCACGGCAATCAACAATGAACAAAACCCATACGCATTGTAAGCTATAAAACTTAGTATAAGCTATAAAAGGCATCGAAATGACACTGGTGTAATAGTACAACAGAAGAACTGGTATTTTTTGCTCTGTTGTTTTATTTTCTTCTTACATTTGGATCATTGCAATGTAGTATACTCCTTGTGGACCAATTGTGAACTTCAATTTACTCGAGTATTTACTACATTTGATCTTCTTATCCTACTGACATTGCTGTTGATCAAGTCATGATACACAAATAGGAAATTTTTTTTCTTAAGAATTTTATAATACGATGTAAAATTATTTTCTAAATATATTACAGTCCTAGTATAAGCTTTTATTGAATCGCTAAGAGTTATTGGCTATTTATGATAAGCGCAAACATGTAATAAAAGGAACAGAAACGTAACTTTGTCTTGGCTTCCAGTACGTGTAACCTGCTATGGAATTGTTGTTTCATCGATGGTGTTTGAAACAATTATTTTAATATTATTTTTATTGAGATGGTTCGAACCTTTAGATGCCTCTTTTAATCTTAAAACCCATAACAAAGAAACTAAAGGTTAAAAACGCTGGACATGTTCATAATTAAACTGGGATAAAGTGACGGATTACAGTTTTAATTGTGTAATCGTCATTTCAAAACTCTGAAGCTTACAAAACGTGGGCATGGTTCATCTGTTGTTATATAAAGAGACTTACATTCTATAAATGTTTTATCGTGAACAACAACTTCGAAGAGAGAACAAACTGATAAGAAAGCAGCATGGGGAAGTTGTATTTCGCTTGTATTGTTTTGGCTTCTGTTTTGATATGTCAGTCATCGCCAATTAAAAAGTTGCAGGTAAGTGTAAATGTAAAAACTTTACCTATTTTTGACAGGTGTTTCCTTTGAGATCAAAGTCCATATATTTCTGTGGTATTGTGATACTTTTTTTATACTTCTATATACGAATGTATGGTTAAATCGTATGCTCCTTTGTTATCGTACGAGTTGTCATAAAAAAGTACAACATTTTACGGACCCAACTAACACGGGAGGCTCCATCTCAAGGTTGCTGTGCATGTGCAAAAAGAGAAAATATAAATTTAACAATTTAGATACAGTTTTATAATATTGATTGTATACTATAACGAGAACTTGTTTTAGGATGCATTAGCCGTATTCGACACAGCTTTAGGACTTTTCAGCTTGCAGAGATCTTCAACATCGTGTTCGATTTGGCCTTCTAAATTTTATCCCGAGAATATCACCAGCGGAGTTGTCAGTACTTTTGTGTTGACAGGAAATATCATTAGCATGGTCATTTTCTGCCAATTTTCTGTTGATAAAATTTTTTATTACTGTATTTGAAACACTAATTTTTAATTACTGTATTTGAAACACGAATGCGTCTACCCTAGGTAATGACAGCGTTAGACTATTTGGCACCTTTTTGACTGTATTGCTTGCTTGCAGATTTCTTTCAAATCGTGTTTGATTTGGCCTTCCAACATTAAAATTGAGAAATACAGTTTATAAAACTGTCGACGAAAATAATTCAGAATTCTTAAAACATATTTTTCTTCTGATGAACACTTTATTGTGGACAAACTGCTGTCATGCTTCTAATGTCCTTATTTGACATTTGGACTTACTTAGGCGTTAAATCAGTTATAGTTAAAACAACAACAGGAGCAATGTGTTCTATTAATATGACATTAGCTTTCAAAAAAGCAGCATTCTCCTTCTATCATATTTTCTGCTTCATTGAAAATTTCATAGTAATTTTCGTGATTTTAATTTTACTTCAAGTATGAGACGGGTAGACATAAGATAGATAAAGTGAGCTTTTACTGATGTTTTGTTTTATAGAGCCGTGAATTTGACCTGCACAATGTTGTGAGATACGCATATGACCAACAGGGCTTAGAAAAGGAACTGGGAGAAGCAACAACTGTAGAAGTACAGGAATTTCTTCAATCAGTCCAGAAGGATTTGAGCGACATCGAGGCTATTACCCAAAAGATATTACAACGTAAGTACTGTTTTTAATTTGCACGATCTTCTTTTTTACTTCTTTGGTACCTGACAATCTTTGAATTAACGAACTTATCTTACCGTGATTTATTTCACGCTTATATATCTCAGCTTCGCTAGCCAAGGGTTACGATCATCTCCCCTCTGCTAGCGAAAAGGGTGTATCTTTAAATAAAAGAAAGCTTAGTAACATACAAATCCTTGATAAAAGTTATGAATTTATTACAGCCGATTGCATTGAGTGTGTAAGTAACGGTAATATCCTTGGTAAGCTTGCTTGCTTGCTAGCTGAACCGTGACGAAATTATGTAAATTGTCCCATGGTCTTCAACTCGTCTACTAAACACAAATTATAAAATAAGGAAACAATAATTAAACAATAATTAATATTTGAATGATGAAAAAAATAATCTTGCCAATAAAAAATAAACTATGGGCAATTAAACCAAAACGCTTTGAGATTAATGGATGCTATAATACAAGCATTTTGAGGTCTATCATATACAAAGTTCGTAAACAAATCTAGTCAAAAAGAACAAAGCCAACGACATCAGAAAAACATCTTTGAAGCATTATTATAAGCATGAAACAATATCAAACGGTTTATACTTTAAATGTCAATGGTTTTTACGTTATACGTCTGATTGTTTTAACGATATATGTCACGTGATTGTTTCAGATGACTGGACCACAGAGCTGGAACTTACTGAAGAAGAACAAGAACTCCTCTTTCATTTGTGGATAATGGATTCCTACCTACCAAATATTGGAGGTATGTTTAGCTCAAAATATGACGAACACAGGATGATAGAAAAGATGAACAATATTTTTTTTGTTGAGAAAACCGGACTTAACTCATCTTCGCTAACCATCAGTTACGTTCCAGAAAGAAGGGGACTGGATCGTAACCCTTGGCTAGCGAATATTGACTTTACTCACACAAGCTGTAAACTGGACTGTTGATCCTTAGGGGTACGCGAGTTCCTTCCTGGTGGCATCCATCGTGTTGTCTAATCATCTGTAATACATTGTAATTTATTAACAAATTGATCGTAAACCTTGTAAAATCAGTTCATAGTTGGGTCATTAAATGTAAAATTTAGTAAAAACAGTTGAAGGACTGGAAAAGTTGGTCCTAGTAGCTGTTTCATCATATATTAGACTAGAACACACCCGTGATATCGCGGGTCTATGACTGAATTAAAGTATATAACTATGCGCAAGCCTTATTTTAGTATTATTTTTTATCTGATAAAGTCATGCCGATTATAGGATACACAGTTTTCTCTGCTTTCAAATCTTTCTGTTTGAACCCGTCGAACTGGAACTTATCAATTATTGGTAATATTAATTATTTGGAAAAACAAAAGGTCCTGGAATGGAGTATTTTTTAATCAACAGCATTATCCTATGTTAGTTATAAATAAAGTTGAATTCTTTGATTCACTGTTTTATGTCATGCCCGCTAGCAAATTGAAAACGGTTCCTATATACACCTTATTTTTAGTCCAGATTTTTAGTATTCGTATTGTTATCTTAGAAAGTCTTACTGATTAAAATACTACAATAGGTAACAATTTGACAATGATTGAATTTAGTAGTGTCAACCCTGTGATTATGATCCGTGTATATAGCATAATCCTAAATACACCGTTTGGTGGTGCACCTGTTAGATGCCGAACGTACAGATAAGGTAATAGGTAACAGGTGAATATAATATTGATATCGGTATCGGACCTGACCCGGAACTTCTTAATTATTGGCAATATTAATTACGTGGAAAACAAAAGGGCCTGGAGTGGTGTAATTTTTAATCTATACCTTTGTACTATATTAGTTATATATAAAGCTGAATTCTTCGATTCGTCGTTTTTACGTGATGACGGCTGATAAATTGGACCTCGTAATTTTAGTATTATAGATATGAGCAACAGTGTTATTTCAAATACATAGAGCTATCACGTATCTGTCTGAACGAGGTTCGAAATTGATTTAACCAAATGTGATTTCGTCACTTTATTGTATACCATGCACAATAAAACACTTCCGTAAAAGCAAACAGTTAAAGAAATATCTTATCAACATTTTGTCCAAAAGTCCTCGTACATGTAATAAGAAATTAATTAATGTGTTTTAGTCTTCTTATTTTACTTGCTGAAGCGGAAGTCACTATATACCTCAATTTGTTTTACAGGTGGTCCAAAGAGTCTTTTCTTAGAAGATTGTAAGAAAGGTAAGTGATATTTCCAAATATACTTTAAAGGATTGTGTACCCTTGTGGTGATTCAATGCTAAACATATGGAAATTTTATAGAAAATCCACAGACTTTATCCTTGTACTCTCATATTTGGCAATTCGATAACTGATAGATATAGCATGCAGTGCTAGCATTGATTTCCTAAAAACAAGTTTATTAATGTAGTTATTGATTAAAACAAAAAAGAATATGGACCGATTCAAGTACACCTTGTAGGGTGCGCTCGACTTTAGTGACTCAGCACGAGGTGTTTTGGAATTTACAGGTTTGTTAGAACATTTTGTAGAAAATGAACACTAGCATATCATAGAAAATCAAGTGAGTAATCTCTGTTTCAAATTTTATAACGAAAATCTCTGTATTTAAGGCTGTGGATTTTCTATAAAAATCTTGGTTTATTTGCCACAAAGTACTCTTTTTCTAGTAAATGCAATGAAACAGTAAAGTAAATAATTATGCTTTCCATCAAGTTTCCCCTTGGTATATGTACTAAATGGCCGATCTCTATTATTCATTATATCTGTAGTTTTGATACAATTGAAGTTTGGAAAAAAAATGGCTACATAAGGCCGGTCATAAACCTTAAATACTAGTAAGTTAACTACTTGAAAATCAATCATCACGTTCATTTCTAATAATGGTTTACTGAATTAATAAGTAATTCGGCTATTCTGATATTTGTTTGAGGTGACGACTAAATGAGATGCATTTTGAAATCCTTAGTGTATCAAGCAAAAGTAAGTTACAAAAATTACTCCCAAGAAAAACGACTATTTAATCCGAAATAAACTATCGAATAAACAGTATAAACTTTTATCAAAATTTTAAAACCCGATTTGCAGTTGTTTCTGTATTATTTGTTTCAAAAACGGTTTATGTAATTAATAAATAACTGATCTAAAGTAAATTTCAACATGTCGATGGTTTTCTAGTTTACCTTATATAATTGTACTTTGAGTACAAAATTACAATTTGCATTTTAAAATTATTGATGGGAATTTTGTTTATTTTAACCTACAGAATACATCGCAACAGATTTTAGCACAGAGGCTACTTTTGAAGATGCAAAAATGTCTGCATTGGTACAGATTTTGACCTGTGGATATAATGGTTGGAGAACGATGGAGAATGTGTTGGACATTAGTGACCTAGCAGGTTGGTTTATTCTTAGATGATGTACATCACTTGTGTCAACGTGATGATCGTAACTGCAATAACGATCATCCCAATATGTAGTCCGAGATTACTCTGACGTCCAACGGCTGTTTTGCCAGACAAGCTGGGGCCGTGGGACGTCAGAGCTCGTCCCATATCAAAAAAGTGGATATTTGCCCACCAAAATAGATGCGCTGCTTCGTCGCTTCTGATACCGACTGACGGCCTTGGAATTATATAAGTCGGGCATCAATCTGTTCATTTTTCATTTATCTCTTCATTTATGTAAGTTTCACCTACCTGGCAACCTTTATTTTTCCATATTTTAACAGTTTTCACAATGACCCATCGATTTCGGCATTTTGCCTTTCATTTTCAAAGATAATCACGTGACCACGAGAAAACAGTGATGATTTATGCAAATGACCGTAATGTAACACCTCGTTCATTTACGATGCAAGTTATCTAAATGTCCGAGAGCTTCCGATTGTAACGTGGTCGGAACTAAATGCTTCATACCGATCTCCAGTAAAGGAGGTGAAAAATCGTGGTTGCTACTAAATGTTAAACATCGATCTCCTATGAAGGAGGTGAAAAAATATAAATATTTGCATATTTTGAGTCTCGAGACCACGAACTCTCTCGTAACTTGACGTCCATTTGAAAGTGAAAGTCAAAATGTCGAAATCGATGGGTCACTGTGAAAACTGTTAAAATATGGAAAAATAAAGGTTCGCAGGTAGGTGAAACTTACATAAATGAAGAGATAAATGAAAAATGAATAGATTGATGCCCGAATTATATAATTCCAAGGCCGTCAGTCGGCATCAGAAGCGACGAAGCAGTGCATCTATTTTGGGTGGGCAAATATCCACTTTTTGATATGGGACGAGCTCTGACGTCCCACGGCCCCAGCTTGTCTGGCAAAACAGCCGTTGGACGTCAGAGTAATCTCGGACTACCCAATATGGCGGACACAAATTTAGGGAAATTTTAGTAGGGCCAATTATTCTATTGCCATTGAATGTGTTTTTCCTCAATGGTATACAAACAATCAGAAGATCGAAAATCAAGATTAAAAACAACACGATAATGATCGTAACTTCGTCTACAGATGATCGTAACTTGGACTTGTTTTTATAAAAAGATGATGGTATTACTAACTCAAAATTTACGATGTTTTTTTTCTTTAAATGGACATCCTATTTATCAGTAACGATATATTGGTATTACCGAAACGTAACACACACAGAAACGAACAATAATGTAACAATGACCATTTTCCTGACTTGGTACAGGGCATTTTATGAAAAAATGGTGGGTTGAACCTGGTTTTGTGGCATGCCAAACCTGCCACTTTAATGGCAGTGTTAATTATAACATTAAAATGACAACATTAACACTTCCAGTCTTCTTAAACTAAATAATTGCATCATAAGCAATGCTTCATTATTATTCTCATAGGCGATTACTTTGTACTATGTAATGCAAATGTCTATTTTGTGTACAACTATACAATATTTCACTTGAAACTCATATAAAATATACTAACTTTATAGAAGATGACTTGAAATCAGTGGGCACTATGGCTGCAATATTGGAAAAAATCTCAATTGGTGTCTCAGAGATGTTCACTCTTGGACGATTTCTTGAAGTTATTGCTACAATAGACGGATCCGAGTACACCGATCCTGGTAAAGTAATCTATATGATTGTTTTATTTATTAATTATTTTGAAGTCTAAGACACACAAAATTCTTCCTCCATTTTTTTCCATACTTGCAAAATTGTCAGATAGCGCTTATGGTACAATCAACATCTTTCAGCAGGAGTGGTAAAATCGAACGAACAACTTTTTAAAGCATGTAAAGTATACAACAAATTTATTTTACTTTATTGCGCGCCTTTGGACATTGTAAAAAAACACTGTCAGAATTATGCGTACCATTAGGGAACAAGCACAGGCACTTGTTTCTATCCATACGAAGGTCGACTATCCATATAAATAGAAGAAGGTGGCTAACGAAATTTTTTTTCGGTCACGACAGTCTCCGCTTGGGACGCTTTTTCTACCTTTCAACTTAATGCTAAAAATCCCTACCTTATATGAATCGATTCAGTGAATATTTTCCTTTAACACTAAACTAATTTCATAATCCCCACAGTGTTCCTCTTCACGGTAATCTACTCTCAATTCACTAAACCATGTCCAAAAGTTCAACTACCATCTTTTCAATGTATCTACTTCCGGTTGACATCGCAGTAAATTTATTTTGTTTTCATTGACTCAGTTTCTTTCCCCTAATTCTTATGAATCTGAATACGTTTTTTACCTCCAAAATAAAAGATCGATGAAATTCTTTAGAGTTACCATATACATTCGGAATTCTCTAGTATTATCGAATTCATTCAAATTAGTTTCTGACTTTTTGATTTTTTTAATAACAACGATAAATGTACTTATTTCGGTGAAATTTCATCTTTAAAAATATATTGATAATGAAAATAATAAACTGGTAATTTTACATAATCATTTCGTTTTTAAAAAGATAGCATTCTGCCCACAACCGGAAGTAGATACATTGAAAAGATGGTAGTTGAACTTTTGGACATGGTTTAATGAATTGAGAGTAGATTACCGTGAAGAGGAACACTGTGGGGACTATGAAATTCGTTTAGTGTTAAAGGAAAATATTCACTGAATCGATTCATATAAGGTAGGGATTTTTAGCATTAAGTTGAAGGGTAGAAAAAGCGTCCCAAGCGGAAACTGTCGTGACCTAAAAAAATTTTCGTTAGCCACCTTCTTCTATTTATATGGATAGTCGACCTTCGTATGGATAGAAACAAGTGCCTGTGGGAACAAGTGACTTTCGGACAACATGCAATGTTTATCCTAGATAAAAACAAGATTTTAAAAATTATTTAAGAATTGAATGCTTCATTTTATAAATTCATTTGGGTGTAAAAGTGTTGACCGAAGTACATCATAGTTTGTATTCCGCGCTTCATTTCAAAAAATTCTAAAAATGTGCGCACGGTCAACGCCTTTACAACCATATGAAATTTTAAAAAGAAACATTCAATACTTATCAGTTCATTTTTAGCTAGGATCATAAAAATACGATTTCGATTCAGTTTTTAATTAATTTACCTGTGCACTTTATATTATTGTGGAACCTCGTGTATCATGAATGTTAAATTTCATTGTGTAATGAATGTCAATTTCAGAAGGACGCGAGATTGCGGTTAGCCACTCAAAATAACGTAATATAATGAAACAAACATTCAATGTACTTATAGACAATAATAGTGCATTGACTTGACATATCAACAATATAAGGATGAGGCTTAGAAACGGGGAAATGCGAGGCTGGGCCGAGCTTTTTCCCCGTTTCGGGCCGAATCCTTATATCGTTGATGTGTCAAGTCAATGCACTATTATTGTCTTTATACTGAAATCTAAAAAAAACCATTTACAATTGTTGTTTAGTGTGTTAATGTTATTTATTTGATTTAAATATTGGGAAAAATCCCCCTTTAAAAAGACCTCATATCACACAGACGGAGAAATATACAACACGATGAAATGTACATCATTACCTGTTGAAACCGTAAGCAATGGTGAACGAATTCGTTTGTTTACAGACTAAAAAATCAACAATAAACATAAATTTATGATTTATAGGTTGCAAACATAAAATATTAACAAGTGAAAAATGTTTTCCCAAAAACTGTAAAAGAAACAAGTTTGAGTCTGTAAACGCATCGTTGTTTACATTTGAAATAAGAACAGGTTGAAGAGGTCGTATGAATAATTAGATATAATTTCGACAATTTCTATTTAAATATTCCTGAGGAAAAGTGATATCAGGTCAGTGACTGTATATGACATAGAATACGGTCAACGCATTTTGACTGCTCAAATAGAACGAGTGCAGTATAAATAATAGTAGATATATCGTAAGAGGGCTCTCTGTTATGGAACAACAATGTGTTTTTTTTTTTTTTTTTTTTTTTAAATTTTATGTTTAATCATGCAGTTTTGAATAACAGAGAAAAATATATGCTCCATTACCGTTGAGCAGACCCGTAGACAGGGGTGGTAGTCCTATAATATAAGACTGTAGGTTCATATCATTTACATTCAACCGATTTTTTTTTACTATCAATGTTGAACCTCAGAGTCTTGTTCAACATTGATAGTAAAAAAAATATCCGATAAAACACGTTGAATGTAAATGATATGAACCTGCAGTCTTATGTTATAGGACAAGGGTGGGAGAAGTTTCATTGATATAATTTATTAATTTACGTTGCTGATTACAATCGTTTATAATAACATGCAATGGGGTTCAAATTAAACTAAGTATATTACTTTTTAATGCCTGTGATATCAAAATTGTTTATTATATATCTGTTAAAGTACATACATTTAAACAATTTGTTTTATTGGTACAGAGTCGTTCAACAAAGCTCTGAAGAGCGATGCCATAGAAAAGATGGACAAGAAACCAAATGGTGATAAAACAGACGAGGGAATGGGTGATAATGACAATAACGATAGTAGTAAGCCAGAGGGTGACATGCGTCCAAGGCCCACAGGTGCTCGTCCTAGGCCAACAGGTGCCCGTCCAAGGCCAACCGGTGCTGGTCGTAAGCCAGATGGCGACAGAAAAACCATGCGTCCAAAGCCCACAGTACAAAGCATTGACCAAGTCTTAGAGTCTAGTAATGACAAATCATCATCAAACGCTGTTTCATTAGTATCAAGAATAAATAGAATCAGGGATCTCAAGGAGAAACTCTTATTGTCTAAGATCCTGAAGGCTTTAAATGACAGACGCAAATAAATGGAACAAAGAGGAATTGAATCGAACACTATTTAAAGCGAAAGTTTCTATTATTTGTAATGTTTTTTAGATTTAGCTTTCATATTAAAATGTACCTTGCAACATATTTTTACTTCTTTTGTGATCGAAAGAGAAGTATGAGTTCTAGGCCAAACAATGGATCTGCCAATCGCGTGTAGTCATCAAGACAAACATAGAACAATTTGACCTTGTTTCTAAGGTCACTTACCTCGGATAAAGTAATATCTGGAGAGCTATTTGAATCGCACGGTAGCACACAAGGTCTCCAGATGTTACTGAAATTTCAATTACTTTCCATATTTTATAAATCTTTATTAAATCTTGATATAATTCATTGCATTTTTGATCAACAGTTTAAGAAACATTAATATATAGAAAAGGAGATGTGGTATGATTGCCAATGTAAAACAGTACATCCAAGTCACACTGTATAAAAAGTTAACAAGTATAGGTCAAAGTACCACCTTCAACACGGAGGCTTGGCTCACACCACGGAACAGGAATATATAAAGGGCACCAAATTGAACACTGTAAAACAATTCAAACAGGATAACCAACAGTCTAATCTATATAAAAACGAGAAACATACATGATTCACACCAACAAGCGACAACCACCGAACAACAGGCTCCTGACTAAGGACATGCGCATGAAAATACAGTGGGTTATGAGAAGTGAAAAAATGGTTTATTCCTGTAGGGATGTTGATTCATATTTTGAATCACATGTTTTAGTCAGCGAAATAATTATCTTACATTTGTGTTTTTGACAAGGTTTATTTAAATGTTGGTAAAAACTGTCGGTCTGAGGGCCTATAACGCAGGTGAAGGGTACTAGTAGTTACATATTTGTATTCGTGATCACAGTCATTAAAAGAAATTGATTCGGTAATACCTTCTTTTTTTTTAAATATAGTTCAAATATGTTATTCTGAATAAAATAATAAATTTTATAAGGTTTAAATAGGTAATAGGTTAAAATACTTTGAGCGATTCTTAATATTATGAGGGATTTACAAAATTCCTAAAACTGCCAATTTACAACTTCACCCTGATAAATATGCAATTTACAAGAATAACACGTACGTCCTTATAAAAAATGCATATAGGTTCAACTGTCGAATGGATGAAGTTTTCTTTTACTATCACTATGTCTACACCACTGCCGTCGGACAGTTTGTTCACCAGAGGATTATCCTTTCAGTAGTCAGTTCCTCAGTACACACTTTTTTTTTTATAAATGTCCTGCTAATAAACTTAAAAGTTATCACAAGACTAGATTCCAACTCTCTCTGATCCTGGTATCTACGATGAGTTTATTTAATGCATTTGGCTATGAGTATATCTAATATCAATATATATTTTCATTGTTTAATGTCCGAATGGTCACATGACGTGTCTTCGTATTTATACATTCCTAGCTTGACCATAATTTGTTTTGAGTGGTCCGAGCTCGTGATCCTGATGAAGGTAAATCCAGATAATCACCTCGAATGTGTTGTTATCATTCTGGTGCCCATATTGCTATGTATACCATAGATAACACTAGAGGTCTAAATAAACCAGAGATTGAATGTCTGTGTGTGTATATATACAGCAATATGAAAACAACAATTTAATGAATTGTCAATATAACCGTAGGTAAGGCTTTTGTAACTATATTTTAATCATAATTTTCTTAAGAATACAAAGGATTGTCTTACCCTACAACGCCTGCTCTGTTTTTTTGTTAGATTTGTTTCGCCCTTTTCAAATGATTTTTATTGTTTGTTCTTTAATATGTTGCGGATGAGCAATATTATCCAACTATAAGGGGAGGGTGGAGCGCTCACATACATGTTTAACACCGCCACATTTTTTATGCACCTATCCAAAGTAAGAAGCCTGCAGATCATTGGTTGTGCTGGTCTTACGTAAGTTTTCTCAATTAAATTGTTTCATATTTTTCATGTCGGGGATTTTTATAGCCAACTATGCGGTATGGGGCATTCTCATTGTTGATGGCCATATGGTTGCCTATAATTGCTTAGTACATACATTTGAATTTTGGTGGATAGATGTCTCAATGGCAATAATACCACATCTCTATTTCATATATGATAATAAAATAAGTCGTTACTTTTTAGCAGGTTAGAGATAGTTACATATGTTTGTGTATACAAAATCTTCGATGAAAAGAGTAAACTGAAACTTACTCCTTAACGAATTTTTCGCTGTCTATTAGCAGGAACATATATATTAATATGTTAGATATACTGTTCCCAGCTATTAGATACAAGTACTCGGGATGTCCAAATTCGGACGCCATCGATAAAAGGGTTCCCGTCCAATTAACGTATAATCATTGCTATCATAAGTTAAGTTCGTACTGTGAACTTTAATTGAGATAAAATCAGTGTGAGGTTACACGTTTAGCTAATTTCAAACACATGTTTTGTTCTGCGCTGTATTGTCTCCAAACGTTACAATGAATTTAAATGTCTGGGATAAATGTTAAATAATATATGTTTTATGTATACACAACTCACTTTGCTCACAATTCACACATTTATCGACGCAATATAAAAGTAAGTAACTTTATATATATTTAATTATACAATTTTTGAACAATTCCGTTTTCTCTATTCAGATCTATTCAGATCTTTGACCTTATATTGTCTATGATCACAGTTTCCTTAAAATGATGATGTCTTCAAATCATTAATATTTATAAGGTTATATGATGTGTTTCGGAGTTTAGTATGACGTTCATTATCACTGAACTGGTACACATTTTTGTATAGCTGAAGCACACCACCGTGTGCGGGATTTTCTCGCTGTGTTGAAGACCAATTGTGGCCTTCGGCTATTTTCCGTTCTTTGGACGAGTTGTTGTCTCTTAGAAAAATTGAATCTCCATTTCCATTTTCAATTTTATTTGTAAATTGTATAAACCAGACACAAATAGAAGAATTTTGAAACATGGCCGAAAAAAAAACCCACTTACGTACCTAACCATCCTAATTTGAAGTCGCACTCATCCTGAGTAAGAAATAGTAGATTCTTCGTTTCTGCGTTTCTGGTAATTTGACATATCTATAGATAACATTTGGTTAAAGTGATAGCAAATTACTGAGTCAGCTTCCATAAATTGTTAATTTCCAGTGCATTTCAACCAAATTATATTTTGAATTACCAAATCAAATCAAATCATTTTATTGGTGTAAAATCCAAATATTGGATTGTTACCAAGACAAACATGGCAATCATTACAAACATACAAATTGACAATATTGAAATTTAAACAGAATTCATATTCTATATAAGACATATAGCTATAATATATTTAGATATTTTGGAGGAGGTGATACTTTTGCAAATTTGAAAATACAAGTACATAGTCTAAATTCATAATGCAATTGTTATAAAATTCATCAAAACAAATACTATAAGAAAAATATAAAATAGTCCTAACTTTGTTACATCTACTAGTTTTTCTTATATATATCAGCTAGGCTATTTCTTAATACATATTACCAGAACAGTTAAAGTAAACCAATGTTATATTCGTGCATTGGGTTGTTGTTGGAGATGATTTCACCACTGCCTGATTCTTAGGCAGATTGGCACTTAATATAGACAAGACAATTGTTGAAATATTTTATCCAAGTAATCATATTAACTAATTAATTCATTCCCCTATATTTCACCAATGCGGGTTAAATAAGCTCGGGGAAAAATGATCAATTAGTTGTCCGTCGACTTTATTTACTAGACAAATTTTTAAATATTTGTAAACTGAACTATAAGTTGGTTAACGAACCTTTTAGACAAAATCATAGGGTGTATGTATGTCTGTAAAGCTATATCATTAGTATCGCTTGACTTCCAATGACACACGTGACCATTGACCAGCAATTACTATGTGAAGCATCAGATAATTTAACTGAAAATATTCGGTTTACGTTTAGTCAGCTTAAAATCTAACACACCTTCAAGCGAAATAACAAACAATGAAATATAAAAAGCAGAAGAAACTGTTTCATAAATTAATAGATTAAAATGGTTGAAGTGTTGTCCGATAGTGATGAGTTAAACAGGGCATCCCATGCCAAAAGGCACATTATGCTTGCTAGAAAGAAAGCAATGTGTGTTTATAATTTGAGCTGAATATGCTGGACGAATATTGAAACATTGAATGCATGATTTAGTATTTTTGATTTAGAATACAACTGAAATAGATTGCTTTGCTGAGTGCAGCTGGATTCGACCGCAGATGTCTAACCCTGTAAAGTTGGGATCAAAATGGACACAATAATCACCGGCTTGATACAGGTCTGAATTTGGATTGTAATTAAATTTTAGACACATAATAAGTTTCTGACACAGAATAACTGTAGTCAAAGAACTTCAAATTGGTCATTTGATTTGAATTTATATTTAATGTTTTGCTTTTGTGCTATACTATGCTGTTGCGAATTGACCCCCCCCCCAAAAAAAAAAAAAATCTCGTTTTTTGCGTTTGTGCAATACACTATGCCTTTGAATGTTAACCCCCCAAAAAAAATATTTGAGAGAAATATTTTTTTTAATTTCTGAAATCTGAAATGAGAAAGATTGTCTCCCTCCGATTTTTTTCACCTCCCCCTTCCTTTATTCCAAAATAAATTATTTTCCTCAAGATATGGTCAATATCTCAATTCAAATTTCTAATGAAGTTTGCAACCATAATTACCAAGTTGAATACATCATTTAAGTTTTAAAATACAAAATGACGTGCAGAGTCATGTATGGCAAGCCTGAACCACTTTTATTAATTAATCTTAGATTATCTCAGATAAACCCGGTTTATCTCAGATAAACTAAGATTATCTCAGCTTAATTCAAATTCGAGAAAATCCAAGTTTATCTCAGAAAATACAGAAAATTCATTATCTGGAGAAAAATCTAGGTTTATCTGAACGATTTTCAGATAATCCTAATTTATCTCCAGATAATTAATTATCTGAATTTCAGATAATTCATCATTTCATTTTCCAGATAATTTAGGTTTATTTCGGATTCTAAATATACCAAAGAACAATGAAACGAGTGTTATAATTGGACGACAATCGTTTGCAAGATTTTATATAAAAAAATACCGTCCTTTTTGGGGCGACATTCTGCACACGGCACGCAATTATCAAACTACTCATGGTGTGGACATCACCGTTATTGACACATGGACAAGCGAAATTTGTTGAATCAATTTAAAAAAACAGTAAAATACAGAAGGGCTCATTATATACATTATACATCATATACTTTGTACATAATTAATAAACAAATTTGTTAGCTCTCTCTTTGACACTAACTGACTGTTTATTACTGACGGCTACTAACTGACTGTTTATTACTGACGGCTAATTTCGACATCGCCGATAATATTTGAACTCTCATATTTTAATTTATTAAGTCGGTTTTAATCTTTTAATCATGACAACGGTTTTGTAAAATATTTAATTTAAACTATTGCATTATTTCGTCATGTGTCAGTAAACAAAATAGAGATTACACTAGAAGGAAGACAATTAAGTAATCCAATACACAAATAATGCACGATTCAATTATGGAAAAAACATAAAAACCGGCTTGAATTTGATAATGTTCCTAAATTCTTTAAAAATCAGCTTAAATTTAATAATGGTTCTGAATTTATTGAAAACTTGCTGGAATTTGAAAATGTACCTGAATTCTATTTAAAAAAAAAAACGGCTGGAATTTGATGATGTTCATGAATTCTACAAACACCTGCTGGAATTTGATCATTTACCCGAATTTTATAAAAACCGGCTGGAATTTTATAATGTTTCTAAATTCCATAACTATCGGCTAAAATTTGATAATGGTTCTGAATTCTATAAAAAAAAAACGTTTACTATCATTACTATAAATATATATTTTCTATAAAAATCGGCTTGAATTTGATAAAGGTCATGAATTTAATAAAAACTAGCTTGAATTTGAAGATGTACCTGAATACCTGAATTCTATAATAACCGGCTGGAATTTGATAAAGGTTCTTCATTCAATATAAACTGGCTGGAATTTAAAAATGTTACTGAATTCGATAAAAACCGCCTGGAATTATATAATGTTCTTGAATTCTATAAAAACCGGCTGGAATTTTAGACTGGTTCTGAATTCCATAAAACCGGCTGGAATTTGATAATGGTCCTGAATTCTATTTAACAAAAACGGCTGGACTTTAAAAATGTTCATGAATTCGATAAAAACCGGATAGAATTTGATAAGGTTCTTGAATTCTATAAAAACCGACTGAAATTTTATAATTTTCCTGAATTCTATAAAAACTGGCTTGAATTTGATTTATTATTTACTGAAATTTTGTCAGGATTTAAGAATGTTATGTCAAATATTAACGTTTCAGAATTTTAACCTTCTACAGAAAAGCTCAAACGATTCTTTTTATTAAACGATGTATAAATGAACACTTTGTGAGCTATAATACAAAATGGGACAGAAAATTTTCATTAAAGTTTCTAAGAGGATCACTAGTTTCAATTAATAAGTTTTTATAGCTGCAACAGTGAAAATGCCGTAAAAGGGAAAAGTAAGTATGAATTTTGATGCCTCTCGTATCCAGGCAGACGGTTTGTTTAGTACTTTATATTTTGAGTCATTAAAGCATTTATTATGCAAGTGAAACACCTTGCTAAATAGATGATGTAGATATTGATAATTTTGTCATTAAGTATGAAACATGTCTCAACCTGTCTGATGTAATTTGAAGAAAGTCAGTGACATATACAAAAATTTACTATCATTATTAAATCATTTCTTGTTGTTTTATATCTTTTTAATATGTATTGTTAGCAATTTTCTTATAAATATTTATTGAAGCCTTGTTTAAACTGTCTCAATTAACATATTATAAAACAATTTACAAAGGTAGCGGTGCAAATTCTGTCATGTAATAATGCTCTTGAATTCTATAAAAACCTGTTTGAATTTGATAATGTTCCTAAATTCTATAAAAATCAGCTTTAATTTGATAATGGTCCTGAATTTAATAAAAACTGGCTGGAATTTGAAAAATGTGCCTGAATTCTATAAACACCTGCTGACATTTGATAATTTTCCTGAATTCTATAAAAACCGGCTTGAATTTTATATTGTTCCTAAATTCCATAACTATCGGCTGAAAGTTGATAATGGTCCTGAATTCTATAAAAAAAAACGAATGGAATTAAAAAATGTTCCTAAACTCAATAAAAATCGGCTGAAATTTGATAATGGTTTTGAATTCTATAAAAAAAAAAAATGGCTGGAATTTGAAAATGTTCCTGAACTCTATAAAAACTGGCTGCAATTTGAAAAGGATCCTGAATTCAACAAACACCGGCTGGAATTTTATCATTTTCATAATTCTATAAAAACTGGCTTGAATTTGATTTATTATAAACGTAAATTTTGACAGGATTCAAGGATATTATGTAAAATATTATCGTTCTGAATTGTAACCTTCTTTAGAAAAGCTCAAACTATTCTTTTTATTCAACGATGTATAAATGAACACTTTGTGAGCTATAATACAAAATGGGACAAAAAAATTTCATTAAAGTTTCTAAGAGGATCACTAGTTTCAATTAATTAGTTTTAACAGCTGCAACAGTGAAAATGCCGTCTAAGAGAAAAGTTAGTATGAATTTTGATGCCTCTCGTATCCAAGCAGACGGTTTGTTTAGTACTTTATATTTTGATTCATTCAAGCATTTATTATGCAAGTGAAACACCTTGCTAAATAGATGATGTAGATATTGATAATTTTGTCATTAAGTATGAAACATGTCTCAACCTGTCTGATGTAATTTGAAGAAAGTCAGTGACATATACAAAAATTTACTATCATTATTAAATCATTTCTTGTTGTTTTATATCTTTTTAATATGTATTGTTAGCAATTTTCTTATAAATATTTATTGAAGCCTTGTTTAAACTGTTTCAATTAACATTAAAATATTCTGAGATATATAGCTATATACCCCCCCCCCCCCCCTTTTTTCCCCTCCTGAAAATCAAATGTTTCGTGTCTTAGCAGATGTGTGTTAGCACTAAGTTGTTCAATTAACGCAGTTAATCAGAAATGTATGTGTATTTCGACAAAAATTGGTAAATTAACACCAGAGATTCCTTCGTTTGATCGAAGAGTTTTCTTGCTTCAAGCTGAATAATTCACACCGTTCTACATGAAAAAAAAAAAGATTTAAAAACCAAAGTTCCGGCGGGCTTTTTCACGTCCTAAATTTCGAGACCTGACAATCCGGGACATTAAAATTCCACTTTACCAACAAAAAGATAATCCCAGCTTTATTTCTTGTTAAAGGGTCTCTGGTAATAATGATACGAAGTCGGAATTAACTCAGGTTTTAAGAAAAACATACGTGTACATTCTGGATTTCAAAAGTAAGAATTTTTGACAACACAGAAGTACAAATACCAGTCCTCCCTTTTGTGTATACATATGAGAAAACATTTCAAAGTTATTGATTGAATTCAAATCCATCACACATACGGTACACATTGTAGTCCGAAAAAATAAAGGACCTTATTCCTATCAAACACCTTTTTAATTGTTTACCAGTATATTTCTTTTAGTTTTGGGTAAAATTGTAAAGGAAATAATACTATCAAGACGTCCTTCCATAAATCTTTTTTTTTCTGTTCTGACTTTGAAGAAATGGCTACTTTTCGCACAATCGAAATGGTGCATGGACATATTTTGTTTCATATTATTAGAATTATTTTCAATATTATCGGTATTAAACTTGATAATCGACACATGAAAATTTGTCAGCATTGTCAATCTTTTTAACTAAAGTACCAATGGTTCGGTCACTACTCGATAACGTAGCTAATTTTGACGGTAAAGAAACATCAATTCGATCACTTCTTTGTTACGGGCTGTATGTTGCACAATTAAACATGATGTCGCAAAATTAAAATGAGGAAATTTTTAAGATACAAGTAATACAAATGAAAAGTTTGTAGATTGATTTATGACTATTTTAGTATGTTTACGTGTATACCATAAAGGTAGAGCAATAAAACTTAAATCAAATACTACAAATTCTGTACTGCTACTTAAAGTTACAGATGTGAACCTATTGTGTAGATTAAGTTGTGTATAGTGTTATTATTGTGATAAATAGTCGATATTTCGTCTCCATTGCAGGTCTCTGTCTTAATCGATCTTTATACACAGATGAACACGCGCGTTTATGATATGAATATAGAAAATAATATTGGCTGACATAATCTAATTACATCGACAGATTTACGCATATCCATGGAAACACGCCCTTTAAGGTAAGGTCATTTTAAAATCGTTACAATTTATAAATGTTTTACTGTCTGTCTGCTGCATACAGGTAAATAAATCACAAGTTTGCCATTTACCAAATATTTTTGATTTGCCAATTTCATTATTTATTAATGGTCACCATCTTTCTAAAATACACCCTAACAATACAATACATATAATTGATTAATGTGGACATCTGTCCTATTTTTGTGATAATAACTAGCCAGGTAATATCAGTGAAACTCGGAAAATGGTGAGATTTTTTTCTATCTTATACGATATCAATTTTGTATTTTTTATACGATGGTTTTTCTAATATTCATCACTAGACGGATTTAATTTTAGAACATTCCAATAATTAATAAAGACCAGGAAAATTCGGGATATGGTGAGATTTTTTCTATCTTACTCGACGGTCAATTTTTGATTTTGTATACGTGGGTTTTCTTCATCTTCTCACTAGACGAACTTTTCATTTAAAAACATTCCAATACAAAAGACTGATTTACTAAATACTTATACCCACGGCGGTGTCCTTTGTTATAATAAACTGTCAATAGCTCAGATTGATACTACTGGCTCAGTTTGATACTAATGTGACAATCAGTAAAATATATTCAATAGACAGTTGATATTATGTTGATGGATTAAATACTTTATAATGTTGGAAAAGAAACAAGTAACTATCATTTCTACATGTATTCTTTATGTGCAGATATAGAAAACATTTAAAAAGAGGTAGGACTTACTATAAGGAGTACAAATATTATGTATACATAGATATATGTATACATAATATCAATAAATCAAAATTTTGTTTAGAGCAGTACAGTTGCTGTTTTAGTCAGTTTCAAACAACATTGCTAATTAAGGTCTTTCCTTTTTCTATAAGGAAAGACCTTACTGTATTTCTTCTGATTATTAGGTCTTTCCACTTTTCTTTGGAAAGACCTATTGTTTTTCTTCTGATTATTTTTTTTTTTTTCTTCCGCCTAATTTTGTTCTTGCGATAAACATTTGTTTTGCAATATGTCGCTTAGATATTTTGTATATGATATCGAACAGTTTATGCGATTTTGAAATTTACCCTGCGTAAACGAATACTTTTCTTTGTAGGAGTTATCTCCCCAAACACTGTTTTCCTTGTTATCGCATCTCCTTCGCAACCGTTAAAGATTATGACAAATTTATTTTACAAAATTGCTCGTTATATCCTTCGCATGATTTGTCCTATTTTGACCGAAGCGATATGACCGCTCCATATGAGAGTTATTTCCCCTTATGCATCTGATATAAGTGATATGAATTTCTATCTTATAAACCATAAGTGATAGAGACCTAGGATCTTTTGATTTGAGGTCCTTGGTCCCAAAAAATGAAAATTAGGTCAAGGTCAAAGGTCAAGGTCATATTCTAATATTTGAATTTGGCTTATTTTCACTTATATCCAAAGACTGTATAAGATATCAACAAATTATTTTTACTAAATTGTTAGTTGCGACATGTCGTAAGATGTGAATTTTGATTGCAAGCGTACGTTGAATGTAAAAGGGAGTTTTCTCCCCTCTTGTATTTAAAAATACGCGTTTGGTGATATAACTCATTAACTAAATATAATTAAGGCCTATGGTTTTTGATTTGAGGTCCTTGGTTTATGACCTTGAAATTGATCTCAAGGTCATAGCTTAATTTGACGTTCTAGATTTTGACCTTTGCTTTTATTCTATATGTATACATGATAAAGATATACAACTTTTAGAAAAAGGTATCAAACCATTTAACCTTGAAAAAAACAACCGGAAGTGACTTTTTGTAAACCGGAAGTAGCTATTTTTTGTACTTTATTAATATAAAAGTATATTGAACCAGATATTTTTGGAATCAGTGTCAAGTAAATATTCAAATATAATCGGAAGTAACATTTTTCAAACCGGAAGTAACAAATTATCTCCCTTATTTAAAAAAAATGTATGGAAACAATATATTTTTGGAATCAGCTTACTAGAAGCTATCATTTGACGATTGAAATGACATTTTAAACTTAGTTTCACAACTTTTCATATCAAAATACATTGTTTTGATGGAAAGACCTTCAATTGTTCTCTGAACAATTGGTTTTTAATTAAGGTCTTTCCTTTATCTATAAGGAAAGACCTTACTGTATTTCTTCTGATTATTAAGGTCTTTCCTTTTTCTATAAGGAAAGACCTTACTGTATTTCTTCTGTTTATTATTATTATTCTTTTTCCGCCAAACTTTGACGAAGTTAGCAGCCTAAACCGTAAGACGTGTCGCTTTCATGTTCTCACTTTGTATCGGTGTCATGAATACCTATCCGGAACTCACCCTGTTAGTCGAAATATTTTGTCGGTTCGGAGTAATCCCTCCGAAACCAAAAAACCTTGTTATCGTTCCAACACCGTAACCGTAATAGATAGAAAAAAAACGAAGGGTGAAATTTGTTCAGGACCAGACCCCGGTTCTTCGTTACATTTGATTCGAAAAGATTCAACGACTCATTGGTAGGGTTATGCCCCTTTGAAAATTAACCGGTGTCGGTGGACCACCAAAACTCAGAAACCGTAAATCGTAGAGACCTAGGATCTTCACCATTCATCAACAATTCATGAGACTTTCAAAAATACCTCAAGGTCAAATGTGTATGTTGACCTTGACCTTTGACCTAACACCTTGTTATCAGAACAACTCAAAAACCATTATACTTACAGAAGTTTTAAATAGTGGAAAATGTTTGGGTCATTACGGCGCAACTTTGTTATATTTTGACAGAAGAGATTTGACCTTTTTTTAAGGGGCATAAATCCTATTTTAGGTTTCTGAAAAGACAAAATCAGCTTTTACTATATAACCAAAGGTCCTAGACCCATGGGGTCTTCAGCAATGACATTAGGGACTAATGACCTTGACAAAGGTCAAAAGGTCAAAGGTCAAGGTCATGTCCCATATAGCGAATTATGTGTTTTTGACCTTATTTAAAGGATTTTCAGTGTGTTTTAAAGCTTTTCAATACATTCTACGTCTATTTGAACATATATTTTACATTATAAAAGGAAAGACCTCTCAATTGTTCAAGAACAATTGACATTTTAATTAAGGTCTTTCCTTTTACTAAAGGGAAAGACCTTACTGTATTTCTTATGATTATTAAGGTCTTTCCTTTTACTAAAGGGAAAGACCTTACTGTATTTCTTCTGTTTATTATTATTATTATTATTCTTCCGCCAAACTTTGACAAATTTATCCGCGTTAACCGTAAGACGTGTCGCTTTCATATTCATACCTTGTATCGGTGTCATGAATACCTATCCTGAACTCACCCTGTGAGTCGAAATATTTTGTCGGTTCGGAGTTATCCCTCCGAAACCCAAAAACCTTGTTATCGTTCCAACACCGTAACCGTAATAGGTAGAAAAAAAACGAAGGGTGAAATTTGTTCAGGACCTGACCCCAGTTCTTCGTTACATTTGGATCGAAAAGATTCAACGACTCATTGGTAGGGTTATGCCCCTATGGAAATTAACCGGTGTCGGTTGGACACCAAAACTCAGAAACCATAAGTCGTAGACACCTGGGATCTTCACCAATCATCATCAATTTATGTATTTTCGAAAAATACCTCAAGGTCAAATTTGTATGTTGACCTTGACCTTTGACCTAACACCTTGTTATGGGATAATCTCAGGAACCATTATACTTACAGAAGTTTTAAATAGTGGAAAATGTTTGGATCATTATGGCGCAACTTTGTTATATTTTGACCAAAGAGATTTGACCTTTCTATAAGGGGCATAACCCTTGTTTTAGGTTTCTGAAAACACAAAATCAGCTTTTACTTTATAACCAAAGGTCCTAGACCCATGGGGTCTTCAGCAATGACATTGGGGACTAATGACCTTGACAAAGGTCAAAAGGTCAAAGGTCAAGGTCATATCCCATATAGCGAATTTAGTGTGTTTAACCTTATTTAAAGGATTTTCAGTGTGTTTTAAAGCTTTTCAATACATTCTACGTCTATTTGAACATGTATTTTACATTAAAAAAGGAAAGACCTCTCAATTGTTCAAGAACAATTGACAGTTTAATTATTATTCTTCTTGTTCCGCCAAACTTTGACAAAATTTCCCTCCGTAACCGTAAACCATGTCGCTTTCATGTTCACACTTTGTATTGGTGTCATGAATACCTATCCGGAACTCACCCTGTGAGTCGAAATATTTTGTCGGTTCGGAGTAATCCCTCCGAAACCCAAAAACCTTGTTATCGTTCCAACACCGTAACCGTAATAGGTAGAAAAAAAATGAAGGGTGAAATTTGTTCAGGACCAGACCCCGGTTCTTCGTTACATTTGGATCGAAAAGATTCAACGACTCATTGGTAGGGTTATGCCCCTATGAAAATTAACCGGTGTCGGTTGGCCACCAAAACTCAGAAACCGTAAGTCGTAGACACATAGGATCTTCACCAATCATCATCATTTCATGTATCTTTAAAAAATATCTCAAGGTCAAATTTGTATGTTGACCTTGACCTCTGACCTAACAGCTTGTTATGGGATAATCTCAGAAACCATTATACTTACAGAAGTTTTAAATGGTGGAAAATGTTTGGGTCATTATGGCGCAACTTTGTTACATTTTGATCAAAGAGATTTGACCTTTCTATAAGGGGCATAACCCCTGTTTTAGGTTTTTGAAAAGACAAAATCAGCTTTTACTATATAACCAAAGGTCCTAGACCCTTGGGGTCTTCAGTAATGGCATTGGGGACCGATGACCTTGACAAAGGTCAAAAGGTCAAAGGTCAAGGTCATGTCCCAGATAGCGAATTTAGTGTTTTTAACCTTATTTAAAGGATTTTTAGTGTGTTTTCGAGCTTTTTAAGGTTGACCTTGACCTTTTCAATACATTCTACGTCTGTTGGAACATGTATTTTACATTGAAAAAGGAAAGACCTCTCAATTGTTCAAGAACAATTGACAGTTTAATTATTATTATTCTTCTTGTTCCGCCAAACTTTGACAAAATTTCCCTCCGTAACCGTAAACCATGTCGCTTTCATGTTCACACTTTGTATTGGTTTCATGAATACCTATCCGGAACTCACCCTGTGAGTCGAAATATTTTGTCGGTTCGGAGTAATCCCTCCGAAACCAAAAAACCTTGTTATCGTTCCAACACCGTAACCGTAATAGGTAGAAAAAAAACGAAGGGTGAAATTTGTTCAGGACCAGACCCCGGTTCTTCGTTACATTTGGATCGAAAAGATTCAACGACTCATTGGTAGGGTTATGCCCCTATCAAAATTTACCGGTGTCGGTTGGCCACCAACACTCAGAAACCGTAAGTCTTAGACACCTAGGATCTTCACCAATCATCATCAATTCATGTATCTTTAAAAAATACCTCAAGGTCAAATTTGTATGTTGACCTTGACCTTTGACCTAACACCTTGTTATGGGATAATCTCAAAAAACCATTATAATTACAGAAGTTTTAAATAGTGGAAAATGTTTGGGTCATTATGGCGCAACTTTGTTACATTTTGACCAAAGAGATTTGACCTTTCTATAAGGGGCATAACCCCTGTTTTAGGTTTCTGAAAAGACAAAATCAGCTTTTACTATATAACCAAAGGTCCTAGACCCTTGGGGTCTTCAGTAATGGCATTGGGGACTAATGACCTTGACAAAGGTCAAAAGGTCAAAGGTCAAGGTCATGTCCAAAATAGCGAATTTAGTGTTTTTAACCTTATATAAAGGATTTTTAATGTGTTTTCGAGCTTTTTAAGGTTGACCTTGACCTCTTCAATACATTCTACGTCTGTTGGAACATGTATTTTACATTACAAAAGGAAAGACCTCTCAATTGTTCAAGAACAATTGACAGTTTAATTATTATTATTCTTCTTGTTCCGCCAAACTTTGACAAAATTTCCCTCCGTAACCGTAAGACGTGTCGCTTTCATGTTCACACTTTGTATCGGTGTCATGAATACCTATCCGGAACTCACCCTGTGAGTCGAAATATTTTGTCGGTTCGGAGTAATCCCTCCGAAACCCAAAAACCTTGTTATCGTTCCAACACCGTAACCGTAATAGGTAGAAAAAAAATGAAGGGTGAAATTTGTTCAGGACCAGACCCCGGTTCTTCGTTACATTTGGATCGAAAAGATTCAACGACTCATTGGTAGGGTTATGCCCCTATGAAAATTAACCGGTGTCGGTTGGCCACCAAAACTCAGAAACCGTAAGTCGTAGACACATAGGATCTTCACCAATCATCATCATTTCATGTATCTTTAAAAAATACCTCAAGGTCAAATTTGTATGTTGACCTTGACCTTTGACCTAACACCTTGTTATGGGATAATCTCAAAAACCATTTTACTTACAGAAGTTTTAAATGGTGGAAAATGTTTGGGTCATTATGGCGCAACTTTGTTACATTTTGACCAAAGAGATTTGACCTTTCTATAAGGGGCATAACCCCTGTTTTAGGTTTTTGAAAAGACAAAATCAGCTTTTACTATATAACCAAAGGTCCTAGACCCTTAAGGTCTTCAGTAATGGCATTGGGGACCAATGACCTTGACAAAGGTCAAAAGGTCAAAGGTCAAGGTCATGTCCCAGATAGCGAATTTAGTGTTTTTAACCTTATTTAAAGGATTTTTAGTGTGTTTTCGAGCTTTTTAAGGTTGACCTTGACCTTTTCAATACATTCTACGTCTGTTGGAACATGTATTTTACATTAAAAAAGGAAAGACCTCTCAATTGTTCAAGAACAATTGACAGTTTAATTTTAAATGTTTTGTTTAATTTCCATAAAATGGTCCCAAGCCATCTTCGCTAGCCAATGGTTACGATCCACTCCCGTTCTCTTCACGAACCCTTGGCTAGCGAAGATGGTCCCAAGCATGCTTTTGTCTTCTTCTTTGATGATAAGCCTTGGTGGATTTGTTCATAATGTCTTTTTCATTTCTGTATGTTGCGACCTATAATTGTTTAGTTCCTTTATATTAAATGATAATTTTGATTTTCTTGCCCTCTTTGATAAATTAACTTTTGTGTCGATATGATTTTCAGAAAACTGTAACAGTTACTCAATATACTTATTTCATAAATACTGAATTTTAAATTGTAAAGCAGCTTAGTCATTTTCGCTATGTTAGATTGATACAGAGCATATATGTCAAATGAATTGTCCTTTACCAGACTGAAGCTAGCGAACAATAACTAAGGAACAATAAGCCAGCGAACATATAAGGTGACATATATGGAAACCGAAACATTGAAAAAGACAGCAACGGCCGTTTAAACAAAAATATTTTAAAATGCAGAAATTACAAATTCTATTTATATGACATGGGATCTACCATATCGATTTATTAAACATGCCACACACCCTTTTTCAGTACCACAGTAATGTCCTCTAGTTGTACGCATTAATTTGTATCTTTTTTTTTAGAAGAAGGTCTTTGTTAACCAGTTTTACAATTTGGACAGTTCTCGGTTAAAAATTTGACGCATCAAGGAAAAGATAAATATAAAATGTATTTCCAGTCTCCGGACTATTTTGGCACTCATATATATAAATAAATAAATTTGGTGTATTTACTGTCTTCTGATTGGTTAAAAGTATTACTTTTATTTTCAATGTTGTCAATTTTTATGACGACACGCCCACTCTGACGTAGTCTATTCATACGCCAACATGTGTGTACGTTGTTTTTGTTAATATAAATAATATAAAAAGTTCTTTGAGCCTTATTTTTGATAGAAATTTATTTATAATGAATGGCAATAATTTATTTTGAATTTACTCCATTAAATTAATTTTTGACTCTTCACATTTTACATAAGCCGCTTCGCGGATTATTCAATGTGAAGAGTCAAAAATCAATTTTATGGTTCAATAAATTCGCGGATTATGTAAAATGTGAAGAGTCAAAAATTAATTTTATGGTTCAATAAATTCAAAATAAATGATAGCCATTCATTCAATAATTATTATACCACATCTTCTTATATATGTAAACTTATCTCATTTTTTATTTGTTAGTTCTATGACTTCTGTTTTTAACACCTTGTTTCAAAAATACTATGGAGTTTTCTTTGTTCATTGTGTTCATTTGAGATATCAAACCCTTTAAATTTTAAATTGTAAAGCATTATACATTCTGACGTCTTTACAAAAAGTTCATTGGCTTTTGGACGTGTACTGATTGATAATTTAGTCTAAGATGCATGATTTTTTTTTGTTAGTTGTTATCGGCTTTGAACTCGCTGTCCGTAACTGTGAGAACGCGTAGATCTGTAATACTTGTCTTTTTGTTGTTGGGACGTACAAGTAACCAGCCACGTCCACTTTGTATTTTTTTGTTATATGCATTTCTATTTGTATGCATATGACGAGTTAAGCTTTTTTCAACTGATTTTTACAGTTCGTTCTTATGTTTTACTGTTCCATCACTGTCCCAGGTCAGTGGAAGGTTCGGCGACTTCAAACTAGTTTTACCCCGCCGCATTATGTATGTGCCTGTAATTTACTGGTTTTCATTTTTTCCTGTGTTAAATATTTGTTTTTCGTTCATTATTTTGTACATGAATTAGGCTGTTAGCCTTTTTTGTTTTACATTTGTCATTTCGGGTCCTAACTGTTCGATATTGACATTAACCAGTGTTGAAGTCCGTACGCTAACCTATAGCTGTAAATTTCTGTGTCATTTGGTCTTTAGTGGAGAGTTGACTATTGGTTATCATACCGGTACCACATCTTCTTTTTATATAAATACTGATAAACCTCATTTATTTTTACTCAAATATAAATTTTAATCCATCAATATAATAACAAAAAGCAACTTGATCTTTGAATATATTTTCAGATACCAATGTACCGTGGTGCCAAAATCGACATGTCGCTATATGCATGTACCCTTAAAAGAACTGCTAAAGTGTCTGTATATATATTCCTGGTTTTGATTGCATGGAAATGTTTAGGCAACATTTATACAAAAACAAATTTTTATGAGAGGAATCAAGTTCTTGACTATACAGACAAAGAATCACATTTTGGGCAAACTTCTTCCGGAACGTTTGATCTGTCTCCTATTGAGTTTATACGCCAAGACTGTGGTGAACTTTGTGATACAGATCGCCCTGGGACAACCGGACCATACTTTGATCATATCACTGCTAAAATAAATTGCAATGCTTTATTTACCAACAAATATATTGACCGAGAACACGGCCAAAAGAAAGCGCCAAAAGAAATTCCGAAAGTACTCTGGAATGAATTTACTATGAATAATCGTTTAGAGGTTGTGAGTTATTATTTCGACGAACATTCTTTAGGAAAGAGAAAACATATGTCTGTGCCAATATGGACACAGTCAGAAGTTAACGGTTTGATATCGAAAGCCAAAAAGGGTAGACTTGTTGGAAATTATGGTGTAAACAATACAAATGCCCTTCGTGATGGGTTGAAACATGCACCAGGTGTAAAAAATGGACGAGTTCTTGTAATTGGTTCCGTGAAGCCTTGGGCAGAAGCATGTGTCCTGGAGGCAGGTGCGCGCGAAATTGTTACTCTTGAATACGGTAAAATAGTTTCACATATTCCAAACGTTAAAACAATGGTACCATATGAATTTAGAATGGCGTATTTAAACAAAACATTAGGAGAATTCGATGCAGTAGTGACCTTCAGTTCAGTTGAACATTCTGGACTTGGAAGGTACGGGGATGCTTTAAATCCCTGGGGAGACATTATTGCAGTGGCAAGAGGTTGGTGTGTAACTAAAGAAGGTGGTTCTCTAACAATAGGAGTAGAATATAACAACAACCAGGATTATATAAGATTCAATGCCGACCGTTGCTACGGTAAAATTAGGTATCCTTATTTGGCAACAAATTGGAATCAATTTTATAGAGGATACTCGGGGAAAGGCATACAGAGAGTTCATGTGTTTACAAAATAAAACATAAATTCATTATAAAACACAAAGGGTGTAAGATCCAAATAGTTGATTTTTCTCCTAATGCCCGCGTCACACTGTCCCGATTTTTATATACGATGGACACCCGAATGCGAAAATTGTAAGTTCGTACGAAGTTGGTCCCGATCTCGTTAAAATATCAAAAAGTGACCAAAGCAAGTACGATGAATAACGAAGTCTATACGATGGTGCCGAAATTATATACGATAGCAAGAGATGGACATACGAAGGTTAACCGAAGACGGGTATTTAAGCTTCATATCTCAGTTGAAGGCTACACGATGGATTACGAAGGCTACACGATAGATTACGATGATGGCGCGATGGCCATACGATGTCTAAAAGACGTCGTGTACAGCTTACGATGCATTCAAATTATAGGCGGGAAATCTGTCTTTTTGTCTAATTCTTATAAAACTTAGTTTATTATCCCCTGGCCTACTACATGTAAGTTGCGTGTAGATAAAATTGTTATGGACACTCTAGAACCAACATGCTCAAAACTTGGTATGGTGTTACTCGTTAAGAATATCTTGAGCGCTATTGACTTTAAAGTTCAAAGGTCAAGGTCACAGTGGCAGTTGTAATACAAGGTAATATCACCTTTGTGGACACTCTAAAACCAATATGCTTCAAAAGATTTTAACCACATTTGGTATATTGTTCCTCCTTGTAATGATCTAACATTTTTTACGTTCAAGGCCAAAGGTCAAGGTCATGCAGATGGACTTGTTTTTTCTCCTTAAAATAGCATAATACACAGGTAATTGGTTGCTCATTTTTTTACCTGCTGGTTCTAAAGACAATATTAAAGGTATTTCCAGTTACTGATTGTTTTGGTTGATTTCTAAGAAAATAGTTTATGTATCAAATATGCATATTCAATTTACCATTTTCTGCATGTGTCATATACAAATATAGTGTCCATATTTGTCCCCAATACGTTACATACGAGGTGGTGCCACGCTCGGCATTGCCTTGTTTGAACTGTAAAATGTGTGCACTAGTCTGAATAATCACCCATAATTATGCCCATGTTAACTGATCTATCTAAAAGGTAAGGTAATGGGTTCGATGATCCCTTTTGTTAAAAAAGAGCTCTTTCCAGGAGAATATCATAATAATATAGACAAAAGGAAGGATGTGGGGAAAGCAACAAATGCGGCAAAATATAAAATATAGAAAACAAAATGTTTATGGAGTAAACATTCGTGGGACAACAACTCAGACGATACATAAAAAAATTAGAATAATGAAGAAAAAGTTGGTTTCCCTATATACGTGTGCCTGCAGTGTTGGTGTACAAGGCGCGTTTATGATTTTCGTTATGTTACTTGATATGAAAAATTGACAAAAAATAATATATATTTTACTTGTTAAAGTAAATCCTGAGCCTGTAATAGCTGCTTTTCTTGTTCCATTTGAATTAATAGGAAAAACGCTGTCGCCTTTCTTGTTCTCATAGAATCATATGATATAAGCTCCATGCTTTGTGAACGTCTTTCTTAACTGTCGTATTAAACTGACCAGTGCACATCGCGCATGGCACTTTAAATGTATTTTAACGCGAAAATTAACTTACATTTAGCTGGATTTATTGCCGTCGTAGTTCGATCTTGTCGCCTTCGTACTTTTATTCGATGGCAAAACGACGGGATTACGAGGTCTTCACGAAGTCGTGTTGCCATCGTAAGACCTTCGGGTAACTTCGTGATTCATTCGTGTAGACATCGTAATGTCAAAACTGCCCGATGGAAACGATGGAAACACGAATGCAATACGATGTTCAAAGATGCATTCCCGGTGACATTACGATGGTGAGGATGGTGATACGAACTCAATACGAACCCTCAACATTGGACGCACCTTCGGGGATTTTTTAACATGTTAAAAAATTTAGAACCCTTTCCGAAGTTGTCCCCGAAGGCTAGAAAAAGTGGCCGATGGTTCTACGATGGTTAAAGATGGCACTACGAATAGCCCGATCTGGATACGATCAGTCCCGATTTTGAACATTTCCATAATCGTGTTGCCATCGGCGTAAAAATCGGGGCAATGTGACGCGGGCATTAAGAGAAACAAATAAGGAATGTCGAAAAGCAAATTAAAACAAGAGTTTCGATCAATCAATTTAAAGGGTAGACATTGTCGTCCATCGTTTTTATCGTGTAAAGGGTACACATTGTCTTCCCTTATTTTACAGTGCAAAGCAGTGCATGAAAGCATTCTTGATATCTTCAAAAGACCGTAAAATTACAGAAAAAAATCACTTATTTTTCCAGACATGCATACATAAAAATAAGCCATCAAACCGAACAATAAACAACGGGAATATCATTTGAAAGGTCGAATAAAGGAAAAGTTACAGCAACACACAACTTATGCTTGCTTTCAAGTGCAATATGTATCATGAAATGTGTCAGTAATACGTATCATGGCAATTTTGTTTGTACGTTCGACCAACTATACAGACAAGTCTTGTTAAACATGTATCATATTCTATACCTAGTCCGAATCACTGACGGAATGTAAAAAAGATACGTAGGGTATACGTTAATGAGACAGAACCCAATATGTATATAAAAACCCTTCAAAGACATAAAGAGGTCAATATGTCGTCTCCAACAAAATACAGGTGTCTGTGTTATTTCAAGCTCTAAATCGCCACCGGGTGTTACCATCTGATTTTTAGGGGGTATGGTGAGGGTAAGATGAAATTTGAAAAAAAAACAGGACAGAAGTTGTGAGTACTAGTACTTAAAAGGCAGTATGACAATTTATGTTAAAAAAAGGCAGGACCGAATAGAGTGAAAATTGAAAAGGGAAGACAGAGATTACAACTAAAAAAACAACTGGTTCCTGATTTGGGAGTGGTACATGAACATGAAAAAAACAATATGAAAATAAAAGGATATATATATATATATGAAGCCCAGGTGGTCGTGTGGTCTAGAGGGACGGCTACAGTGCAGGCGAATTGGTGTCACGATATCTCAGTAGCATGGGTTCGAATCCCGGCGAGGGAAGAACAAAACATTTGCGAAAGCAAATTAACAAATCTAACATTGTTGGGTTGGTGTCTAGACGAGTTTTATATACATAATGTACACAGCCATGTATCACCATCACTGCTGGTGATCCGATGGATAAATCTGTTGTAGAGTTGTCACTGGCTCAGACGTACTTATATATATATATAACATCGTGGCCACAAGTTAATTGTTTTCTGTTTAGTATTAAATTTATATTAAGATCCATTTTGTTACATCTTGTGATCAATTTTATTTGGCAATCGCCAATGGCAGTGAGCAGGGTTAAAGAATATCAGTTGTTCGACCTGTTAGTCAAATAAAAAAAATATGGAAGCATTTGATTTAGAGCACACACGATGAAGGTTATTAAATTAGTAAATGTACTTATTGTGGCAATAAAAGATTGCTACATCTGGTGGCGAAGTAGTTTCTGTGGGTTTTATTCGGCATCTTACGTGAACAATTTTGTTTGTTCTGTTGTTTAGGTTGCTTTGGTTTTATATTTTTTTTTATACTTTTGACAATTGTTTCGCGCACACCTGATAAAAGTGATTTTGAGAAACATGTGCTCTGCGTAATCATATTATGCGCAATTTTCTACAAATGTGTCGGTCGGTGCCGCTGCTGAATGCGTGTAATATCCCATCCAAGTAGCCAGTATTTTGGGATTGACATGATTTCAACGACACACTGGCTAGAAACCATTATGGCGAATGTTATCGACAAACACGTGGTGTTAGGATTTGAGTCATATATAACGTTTTATTAGTTGTCAATATATATTTGATTTATTTTAAAATTTTTGAATGTGAAGCTTCAACTTATTCAATTAATCTTATACAATGAAATGTACTGATAGTTCACATCGATAACAATAAAAACAGTAAGCATATACCATAAAAAGAAGGAAGAAGACACCAAGAGTGTATCGGAAATCAAAAGTCCATGTGAGCAGACTACACCATCATGGCCAAAAAATAACAACGGCGAAAGACAATTAAAACCTATGATTGCGTTGGATAAAAACCGCAATTTTTATACGTGTGCATGTAAAACAAATTTTGTTGTAGAAGGGTCTAAAACAGCACAAACAACATTTTCCAAAAGACCAAAAAAGTGAAAAAGTATAGTTAAACAAAACGCATTTGACTAACAGGTCGAACAACTGATGTTCTTTAACACTGCTGACTGCCATTGGCGATTGCCAAATAAAATTGATCACAAGATGTAACAAAATGGATCTTAATATAAATTTAATACTAAACATAAAACAATTCACTTGTGACCACAATGTTATGCCACAAACATATGGTGTTAATATTTTTTTGAACACCGGATCCGGATTTCGACAATAAATGTCTCTTCAGGGATGTTAGGGATTGAAACGGTATTTGGAAGGCCATATGAAATGTACCCTCATTTGTAGATAGACTCTTGAATTTTAAGAGTCAATATAGGATGAACGGATCATATAAACCGGAGGGAAAATATGATACAAGCCCAAACGAAAAAATATAAACGAGTCTAAATTGAAAACTACGTTCAAACCTATGATTGCGTGTGATAAAAACCGCAATTTTTATACGTGTGCATGCAAAATAAATTTCGCTGTAGAAGGGTCCAAATACAGCACAAACAACATTTTCCAAAAGACCAAAATAAGTGAAGAAGTATATTTAAACAAAACGCATTTGACTAACAGGTCGAACAACTGATGTTATTTAACCCTGCTGACTTCCATTAGCGATTGCCAAATAAAATTGATCACAAGATGTAACAAAATGGATCTTAATATAAATTTAATACTAAACAGAAAACAATTAACTTGTGGCCACAATGTTATGCCACAAACATATGGTGTTAATATTTTTTTGTACATCAGATCCGGATTTTGACAATAAATGTCTCTTCAGTGATGTTAGGGATCGAAACGGTATTTGGAAGGCCAAAGTGTACCCTCATTTTTATATAGACTCTTGGATTTTAAGAGTCAATATAGGATGAACGGATCATATAAACCGGAGGGAAAATATGATACAAGCCCAAACAAAAAAATATAAATGAGTCTAAATTGAAAACTACGTTCAAACCTATGATTGCGTTGGATAAAAACTGACGGCTTTGTTTATGTACGAAAAATAAACAAAAAACAAATGTGTAACACATAAACATACGAAACTACTGAATTACAGGATTCTGACTTTGGACAGGCACATACATACAGAATGAGGTGGAGTTAAAAATGTTAGTAGGATCCCAACCTACCCCTAACCTGGAACAGTGGTATAACAGTACAACATAAGAACGAACTATAAAAAATCTGTTGAAAAAGGCTTAACTCATCAGATGAACACAAATACAAATACTACACAGAAATGACGTGGCCAGATACTTGTACATTCCAACAACAAAAAGACTCTAAGTACAGAGTTAAGCATGACAAGTACACATTTTTGTTTGGGGACCAGATAAAGCCCGCCTTCGGGTGAGGGATTTTTTCTCATTGTGTTGAAGACCCATTGGTGACATTCATCTTCTTTCTGCTCTTTGGTCGGATTGTTGTCTCTGATACATTCCCCATTTCCATTCTCAAATGTATTCCATATAACGGTCAATCAACATGCAATGGCGTCCGTAAAATTTTCGAAGGAATGATTCGTCACTGATGAGTCTTACACCACTAGGTCGATGCCACTGCTGGTGGACGTATCGTCCCCGAGGGTATCACCAGCCCAGTAGTCAGCACTACGGTGTTGACATGAATATCAATTATATGGTCATTTTTATAAATTTCCTGTTTACAAAACTTTGAATTTATTGAAAAACTAAGGATTTTCTTATCCCAGGAATAGATTACCTTAGCCGTATTTGGCACTTTTTTGAATTTTGGACCCTCAATGCTCTTCAACTTCGTACTTATTTGGCTTTATAAATATTTTGATATGAGCGTCACTGATGAGTCTTATGTAGACGAAACGCGCGTCTGCCGTACAAAATTATAATCCTGGTACCTTTGATAACTATATTCAACATCAATACTTCAAACTCTTGGTCCAAAGGCTTCATTGTAAACATCAATCCTGTATCAATGAAATCCTGATAGAAAATAAAAATTAATTGCATTTAAAACTCAGTAACTGATATACGTAAAACATTACGTATCACAGAATTTGTACTTACCATCAGCAACAAGACGGGTGCCACTAGTAGAACAGGATATGCTCACACTTGCTGAGATTATCCCCAGTTTTTTGGCGATGTTCGTGTTGCTCATTCTCGAGTTTTCTGTGTAGTGTTTTGTTGCCATAGCATTGTCAAACTGTCTTCGACTTGTGTGTTTTTAATGTTTCCTAGCCTATCTTCCATCCCTTTTTTAAATTTTAAATACATAATCGCTAGTTATCTTGTAGTATGAAAATCAAAATGATGTTTTCCAGCTTTTCACGAATACATACATTTAATTATTAATATTAATCTACTTGCAGTCAATTCCAGTCATGAATTTGCGAGCTCTAAAGATCCAGTACCTGTACAAGTACCTCGACTTCATATCAAAGATGAGAAAAACACATTTCAAGCGCTTCATCGTATATTTCATCACAATACTAATGCTTTTCTATTTCATCCGGTATTTTGTCTTAGATTTCCAGTCTGAATTAAAGACAAACAGAAGAACAGTCTTGAATAATGATAGCAATGTAGCTTTAGTTCTCCAGGCCGCTTTACAAATCAACGACCATCCAGTTTTAATAACCCTCGTAAATGATGGATATCTTGACATGGTTCAAAGTTGGGTGTGCAATACTAAACTTATGGGATTCCATAAACAGGTACCATTATGTTAATAAAAGACCTCTTAGTTTCTTTCCTTTAAGTACAAAAAACAATCAAATTTTATTCAAACAGGTATACATAGATATAGGAAGATGTGGTATTAGTGCCAATGAGACAACTCTCCATCCATGTGTGTTTATACGTTCATATATATATACGACCCTTTATATTATGTATGGAAGTTAATACTTCATATAACCATTCATCTGGTTTCTGCAGAAAGATATCGCGTAATGCAAGCTTCCAGGATCAATCTTTACTTTTACTTTATCCTGTTTGCGTTTGGTATAAATTGTTTTACAATAGAATTATTTCGAAGGGCAATTTCCAACCAAAATACAAGTTATGTTTGAATCTTATTATTCAAGTTGAGCCGAATTGAAGCTAATGTCAAATTAATCCCAATTTGCACAAAGCTAACAGGGTAACAATTAGTTGATTTGATTTGATTTTGATTTTTTTTGTGTTTTAACGCCACTTTTAAGCACCACTTTTGGGCTATTTCGTGGCGGCAATTTTTTTGATGGAGGAAGCCACCGACCTTCTTTAGGTTACAATTGGTGTCACCCGTGACTCCTGTATATTTTACTTAGACCCGAAAAAGCGTTTGCTATATTATTTTTTATATATATAATCCATCTAAAATGTGTGCAAAACATAATTATTAATTTAGAAGATGTTTTATTTGCCATGTTACCAAGCATACCACCTTCAATCCGCTCCATACAATGATATGGGGACAAATATCTGTTCATTTCTTTATCAATTTTGGCTTTAATAATTTTCAGGTATTAAAACAAATATCTAAATTTTGTTACAAGTTAAAAAAAAATTGAGATGATATGGTGCATATAAGCAGCTATATACTATGAGGCTTGCATTTTTTAAATGTAAAGTTTAGATTTCAAGCCATTTTTTTTCTCTCCATTTTTAGGTAATAATGATAACTACCTCAGCAAATGCGACAGAAAAGATCAAATCTTTGTCACCGGATATAACTGTTGTTGTATTAAATGTGGACAAATCTATGAATGAACACCAAGTGTATAGCCACGTGGGCTATGTTAAAATTATGATACTCAGGACTCAGATACAGCTGGCTTTACTTCAGAATGATATTGAACTATATTCTTTTGAATGTGACTCCGTATTTCTGGCAAACCCATTGCCGACTCTTAGAGCGCATTCTAAAAAACATGATATTGTGTTTATAAGTAATTATAAGTCACCAAAGGCAATCAATGGTGGATTCCTGTACCTTTTCCCAACCCCGGCAACAAAGGCAACATTTAAACAGCTGAACAAAATGATGCTCAAACTTTCTGAAAAAATAAAATTTGAGCCATCCAATAAAACTATTCCCACTTATGAAAACGACCAAGTATATTTGTCGAATTTAGTTTTCGAGAAATATGCAGGTCTCAAATCAATCATCTTGCCCTTCTCAGTGTTCCCAGACGGCAAGTGGTACGAAATCTCGGAAAAGGACAGAAAAATGACAAAGCCTTATCTAATTCACAATAACTGGATAATGGGCAACAAGGCGAAGGAAGAAAGAGCTAGAAAGTGGGGACATTGGTTTTTAAAAGAAGACGGTTCATGTGATGTTGACGCTGTTGACAAGATAATTTAGTTTTAACAATATATTTTTATTCACAGTGAAAAATCTTTCAGTATCATTTAAATAACCGTAAAAAGTTTTACTTTAAATAGTTTTAAGTATTACAATTTTACTTTTACTTGATATATTTATATTCTCGTTTTTTTTATAAGAACATAAGAACAGAATTTTATTTATTTTGATAAGAACAAATTTCATCTTTTTTAAACTAAATTTTGCTTAGTTTCTATTATATTTCTTTTGTTACTCTTGATGTGAGATTTGAGTTGTAGGCAACATACTTTGCATTAATCTGGAATAAGTGAACGGTTTCAACGGTGAAATGGTCTTTTATGTAAGAAAGGAAGGAGGTTTAATTAAAATCTAATAGGCCATGAAATTACAAAACAATTTATTCCCTTCAAATTCATAAAAAAAAAAATTGTGGATAAATTAATACGGTAATACAGTAATAATAGTTTACTAATTTTTATTTAGTGACAATATCACTAAACATAATTCTCTTGTTCACTTGTGCTGCATGATTGATGTATACGTATCTTGCTATACCCGACGTTACTTTTTAAGATGTTTCATACAACGATGTTTAAGGATGTATTCTTCTGACTTTTCAGTCTCGTTCAGTCTCGTTGAAATCTCGTTCTTGAATTATTTCCAAAACATGTGATAGAAGTGGAAAATATCAATGAATTTTAAAAATATTATAAGCAAACATGAATCTGTGAAAAAATTGTGTATTTACAATGAATGGTTTTTGCGTAATCCAGTTTTCAAATTTTACGACCAATCAAGTCAGTATTTTTAGCCAAAATTTTGAGAAAATGGGTGAGGGATACAAAAAAATAATTTTACAAGAATCGTGTACATCCCATATCATTTTGGTCTTTTCAAATTTCTTAGATATGTCTTTTTTCATTCACTTATAACAAAAAAATTGAAATAATATGCATTTTGTTCTTAAAACTGAGAAAACTGAGAAAAATACAAAATTGACAACATGGTAAATTTTACACAAAAAAGTGTCAAAATATGACAAAACTTTCTTATATTAACACCTACCTATAGTTTTTGTAAGTAAAATTTATTCAGATTGGTCAACTTCATCTTTACAGAAAGTATGAGAAAAAGTTTAATTGTGGAACTGTGATTTTTTCATGATAATAGCCCAAAAATAGGTAAAAATCGATGAAAAATGGGAAAATCATCAAAATTGGGCATTTTCAAAGGGCCGTAGCAAAAAAAGAAGTGCACCACCATATGATTTTTTCTTCACCAATTATTTTGTTACAGTCTTATAAACCCAAAAATCAACTTAAGAAAAAAAGTTTAATTCTAGAAATTTTTGGCTCCTCAGAGGTGTACATCCTTAAGGATATTAAAATCAAATTTTAAGACACTTGTTTGGAGTTTCAGATTATCACTCGATATCAGTAATCTGGTGTCAATTTTCTCACACTTTGTATAGCAAAAATCAGACAGTTGATTTTCTCTTTTAAATTCTTTCCCATTTTGTCATGCTTGGACCTTTTAATGCTAACTAAGCAGTAGAAGGTTGTATAGTGCCCTATACTTGTTAACATCCTCGTCCTATCATATCCGAGTCGCTGTCGAGTACTTTCTACGAGTTTCTTCATTTCGTCAGTCTTCTTATAGCTAGACTAAATGGTTAAAGCAATAAACAAAAACAAACATGGAAGACATCAACCTACGACTCCCGCTGAATTACAAACTCTTGACATGGGAGAGACACATGAAGAAACAAATTAAAACAACACGTTATAAATGTCATGTGTTAGAAGCGCTTTTCTGGATTTACCTTCATCAGGAACGTTCAAAGCCGAATATTTGAAAGCCAATGATGTATATAACGAAAGCAGCTTAAAAGCCATATGACGAAAAAGGGAATAAAAAAGCCAAATCCATTTAACTTTGTCTTTGAAATTAGTTTCAAACTTAAAGTTTCTTTAATAATTTAAATAATTATTAACGGACAATATTCGAAAGGTGTTATATAAATCATGTCAGCCCCGAAGTATTGACTACTGAGCTGATGATACCCCGTGGACTGAGCAGAGATATTGACCCAGTGTTAAAAATGAAAACAAAACGTTATAAATTCTATGAGTCCGAAGTGCTTTTCTGGATTTATCTTCATCGGTAACGTTCAAAGCCGAATATTTGAAAGTGGTGATGTTTGACATAATCAAGTGTGGGAACACAACCCTCCTCTAACTTGAGACAGTGGTGTAACAGCACAACATAAAAAAACCTACCCTCCTCTAACTTGAGACAGTAGTGTAAGAGCACAACATAAAAAAAACAACCCTCCTCTAACTTGAGACAGTGGTGTAAGAGCACAACATCAAAAAACCAACCCTCCTCTAACTTGAGACCGTGGTGTAACATCACAACATAAAACAACCCTCCTCTAACTTGAGACAGTGATGTAACAGCACAACATAAAACAACCCTCCTCTAACTTGAGACAGTGGTGTAACAGCACAACATAAAACAAACTATCCAAATTTAGAAAAAAACTGGACTAATCAGAAAGACAATAAGCACACATACTGACAAAAACCAACAAAAACACAAACAAGGTACCTATCTGAGATTACTCTCAAATACTGAAAGCTATTTTCAAGCCGATTTCAACTAATGAATAAACCATGTTCTCGCAGTATTAAATATGAATCCCTATAAATCAAATGGATTCAGTGTAAACACGTTTATATAAACAGTTACGAGAAAACCACGACCTTCTGCAATGCCTATAGTACCGACAGAGCATAGCAACAAATGGGTTCAAATTTTAGTTATACATAATTTGTAATTGTTTTATTCATAAAAAAAACCTCAATGTTAGAACCGATCAAGACCATATTCAAAGTTCTTACTATTATTGAATTGATAACCTTCCAAACCGAATATTTTTTTCTATGAAATAATTTAGTCAAGTTTTTAGGTAAGTTGTACGGACATGTTAGATACTAGCATGTAATTGAAAACAACAACATTGATCAAAACAAGAAGTGTAGATAAATGTGCTTCTCAATCTAGACAATTAAACAAAGGAAACAGTTTATAGTCCAATAGTATGAACAGCTAGTATTGCACATGCAGGGGTTTATCAAGAGCCCTTTACGTACGTTTCAGTTTAGAACTGACTGAGTTATAACCTTTTTAACTTTTAGTGATGTTTTGTCATTGTCATTATTTTTTTTATATTGAGCTTTAATTATTCTATTGAAATTATTATTCATAATTTCTGTCGCTAAATAGGATAATGATAATTTTACCTTTTCGCTAAAAGGGGGATTAAAACCTTAATCTAAAATGGGCATCGATCATTGATCTTTACGCTAAAATGGGTTAAAAAAAAGCGCTATAATGGGTTATACTTCGGCGCTAAAACATCCGATTTTTTTTTCTCGCTAAATGTCCTGTCGATAAGCTAAAATGTTTTCATCCGCCTCAACATATAATCCCATAGACATACCAATAGTAATTTGTCAGTAAATGTCGGATCAATCTTTTTAATTTTAGTATGTACATTATTTTTAATCTACGTGAATGTTTAGGTAAACCTTAGTATTGGTGTAATCTTCTGTTTACAGCGTCTTAAGGATACTCCAGTTTTACCAAAATGTAGAGATTATGTGCATACCGCTACTGGTTTCATGATAATTGAGACAAACAAGTCAGAAAAGTTCCTGCTTGCAAATGATCGCGAGAAAGTTATACTTCTTTTTTTCACACCTCGGCGCAAATGAAATGCAGATCGGCACAAATGTAAAACGCCGGAATACTTTATTATCCTGTTGAAGAAATTAAAGTCAAATGGTAGTATGACCATCTTCCAACGGAGCGTGTTTATGGTATCCATACCTTTGTAATCCATAACCACTCGGCGTAATTTTACATATAATTTATGAAAATTTGGAAGCGAATAATTTCAAAGGAAATATTTCATTGTGTCACAAAAAGACATTTTGTTATTATAAATATACAGTGCAGATTACAGTAATTCATGAACATTATACCCTTACATCCAATTACAGCACTCCCAAGATGACTTCCTTCACCTGCCTTGGCTACTCGAAAGTCCAACCTAAACCCATGAAAATGAAATGCTTCTTTTTTCCCTGTAAAGACTGTTGCTTTTTTTTTGCCATTTTGAATTATATTGATACATTTAATTGCATTCGTATTTTCTGCTTCTGTCTGTATTGACATCATCTTTTTACTTAGTAACTAAAACTGTATGCTGTACAATAGTTTGTAAATAATGATGAATTGAATCATTTGAAATCGTAGTGCATTAAGTTCATTAGGATGCTTTACATATTTAAATGCACTTTTTATATTTAACGCTTTTATCAGCATTCGAAGGATGTTGCTTTAGTAATCCGATAAAAGAAGAGACATATATAGCCGGTTCAATATTCGGTTGAGAGAGATCATTTGTTTCTAGACGATTATAAATTTCCGGATTAGGATTTTTTAAAATCACATATTATATGACGCGTTTCCGAGTTTGTATTTATGCAAACATCCTACGTGTATTTTTCAATCTGTATCCCTTCTTAAAGTAGCAGATCACTTTTGAATAATAATGACAAGTCAGATGTTCATGGTAAGTAAAATACTATCAATTTCCTCTTAAAATTTTTTGTTCAAGTTTTGTCAATGTTGTAGGACATTCCGACACCAAAGGCATGTCTTCCTAAAATCATGAAACTTTTAAATTAAGTGCATCTGATGTTCATTATTTTATTTTAAAAAATGTTCTAAATTCATTACATCAGAACTTTTGGCAATTACCTTATAATAATGCAACCTATATGTGTTGCTCAAAAGTCTTCCGAGTTTAATTTGTTGCCTGCTATTGGTTACATCGTCCTGTTTCAATTGTGCTCTTTTTCTTTCTTTTTTCGCGATTAATAACTTTAAATAATCTTCTCATCCTAAAAATTCAAAAATTGAAAATTATTAGATGTTCTAGCTTTATTAAAGTGTGAGACTAAAAAGCATATGTTGCTGGTATTAACATGCAATTAATTTGCATCGTGAATCAAGGCAGTTTTTTTTTATAGTCCTTCAAAAGCAGACTCCTAAAGCTTTTATCCATGTTAGAACGTGTTTATGTTACTGATATTATGAATATTCATCATATTTAATTAAACTAAACCTAAACAGACACACTAACATAATTCCCATAAACAAGGAAAGAGTCTTGAATTTGTGTTTTTTTTCTGGTTTTATTTGTCTATGAATTATTGCATGTTTTTTAAATTTAAATACCGTGAAAATCATAAGTCAAGAACTATTCACAAGCTCATAAAAGATTTAGCAACTACTCCACTGAAAACCGAGAGGAAACAGGTGACATTTTCTGTTCCAACAGTAGCAATCTATTTTCATAATGGTTCTTTTTCTTTTCCAGATGATATTTGTTTCTTTAAGGTGAAGAAAGTATAATTCTACATTATTTCAAAAGCTACTTAGGATTACAAACTGTGTATATATCCGTGACGTACTAAAATTTACTGTAGAAATCTCAGTGGCAGAAATTAAAGATAATAATTATGAAAAGATCAGACTTCAAACATTTTACAATAGGCATCATCGCTTTTTTGGTTGTATACTTAATATTCAGACATTACATATTCGATAATAAAACGTATAGAAAGCGGCCACTACACAACGACAGCAATATAGATTTGGTACTAGAAGCAGCATTACAGATAAAAGATCGACCTGTCATGATAACAATAGTAAATGATGGATACATCAACTTAGTTAAAAGCTGGATATGCAATACGAAACACATGGGATTTCATCAGCAGGTAACTGTTATTCTGTAGTCTATTTACAGCTGAATGCATTGTGTGCGTAGATAAAAGTAAAATCTTTGGCTAGCTTGCTTGCTAGCTGAACCGTGAGGTTATAATTAGGTTAGATAAACTACCCTCCTTTAAGAGTAGACTAATCTGACTGATAACCAATCTGTCTGTAGGACTATACTACTGCGAAAAGAAGGGTAGTATACCCTTCCTAAAAATGACTTCACGGTTCAGCTAGAAAACAAGCTTACCAAGAATACTACTTTACCTACATTCGTAATGTAATCGGCTGTAATATTATTTTATAGTCTGTTTTATGTTATTTTATAGTCAAGTTAATGTTATCTTATAGTTTATTTTATATTCCTATTCAATTCAATTTTATAGTCTGTTTAAGGTCATGTTATAGTCTGTTAAATGTTACTTTAAAAAAAAATGGGTTGATTGAAATATTGTACGGACAAATGTCTATTGTTGATTTCCTTTTAGATGTCTTATGGTCTTATTTGTCGTTTGCTGATTGTCTTTCTGACGTCACGATTACCGATGTCTTTTGTTATCCATTTGGCATGATGGGTTAATAGTAAATGATGGATATATCAAATTAGTCAAAAGCTGGATATAAAATACGAAACTCATAAGATTGCATATACACTTCAATAGAACAGAAAAATAAAATGTTCATTTTTTTTTATTGGTCTTTTTTATTATTGATAATCAGTTTTTCCGAAAGCTTCAAAGCTGTGATTGGTCACTGAGCTCATTGGATACAACTTTGAATGTAAGATACCTACTTAGTAATCTAGGAGTAATCAAAATTACTATATGTCCCTTATCTAATTGATTGTGTTACTTGACGTACGATATATAAAATTAAAACAACTTTATAAGCTGTGGCCTAGATGCTTTTTATTTGAAGTTTTCGCACACTGCAACCTCGAACACCAAACTCTAACCATACATGAATAAATCTTTCTGTTGACTCTTATCTCAAGCAAAATTCAAAATCTAGTCTGCATTCCAGTATCTAACAATAGTGTACCTCGGAACATTAAAGTAATGATTTCTGGTGTACACTATGATATCCTCAGAAGCTAACTGTTTGACAGGGAACTGTAAGTATAACTATAGGTCTATTTCGTTGACTGTTCTGTGAACCTTTGATTAGACGAAAACATTATTGTCCAAATCAGGACGGTCTCAATATTTCCATGCACTTGTTTCTAACAAACGTTTAAAAAACCGAAAGTGAAATTTCAATGTCATGTTTTTTCTCTTACTGTTTATGACGTCTTTACACTAAATCCATTGGATATTGGATGTATACTGATTGATGATTTAGTCTTAGATGCATGATTTGTTTATTAGTTGTTAGTGGCTTTGATTGACTAGCTGTCAGTAACTCTGAGTACTCTCAGATCGGTACTTAGTGTCTTTTTGTTGTTGCGACATACAAGTACCCGGCCATGTCCTCTCTGTGTGTTTGTTATATGTATTTCTATTTGTATCCATCTCATAAGTTAAGCATTTTTCAACTGATAGTTCGTTCTTATGTTGTACTGTTACACCACTGTTCTATGTTACTTTTTTATTTACATTTGTTATTTCGGGACCTTTTATAGCTGACGTCATGGGCTTTGATCATTGTTGAATGCCGTACGGTGACCTATAGTTGTTAATCATTATCAAAAACTTATTTATGTACAATGTATATTTACAGGTCATTATAATAGTGACAAGTCCTCAAGGAATTGACGAGATAAAGAAAATATCACCAGATGTCACTGTCGTCGCTTTGGATGTTGATCAATCAATGAATGGACACCAAGAATATAGCCATGTTGGATATCTCAAAATTATGGTACTCAGAACTCAGATACAACTCGCCTTACTTCACAATGATATTGAAGTATATTCTTTTGAATGTGACTCCGTATTTTTTGCAAACCCGTTGCCTAAGCTCAGAGCACATTCTGGTGAGCATGATATTGTATTTATCAGTAACTACCAGCGACCTAAATCAATCAATGGTGGATTTCTGTATCTTTTCCCAACCCCGGCAGCAAAGGCTACATTTGAACAGCTGAACAGAATGATGCTTAAACTATTTTCAAACATTAGAAATCAACCATCAGACAAATTGATACCAACGCATGAAAATGATCAGGTTTACCTGTCGACTCTAGTTGCAGAGAAATATGCAGGTCTTAAATCTACCATTTTGCCCTTTTCCATATTTTCAGACGGGAAATGGTACGACATTTCTGAAGAGGATCGAAAACTTACTTATCCATTTTTAATACATAATAATTGGATAAAAGGTAATATAGCAAAGGAAGGAAGGGCTAAAAAGTGGAAACATTGGTTTTTAAAAGATGATGGTTCATGTGATTTCGATTGGGCAAAGGAAGTTACTAAAACAATAATTTACTAGATTGTATCATTTTATTCACAAACGCCATTCATGACATCATGTGTATTACGATTTTTTACAGTATGTTTACAAGAATGTAAATAAAAGTTTTCTAACTAACTGTGTCTTTGAGGTAAACTGAATTTTCACAGTGTGTGTTGGGGGTGGGGGGTGTCACATAGTCCAAACTTAATTTATAACGTTTATATTAGTTAAACAATTGTGTAATAATGTCCTAACAATTTTCATGCAAATTTCGTTTCAATGCCATTTCTACCACCAGGCACACTGTCTGATAAGTTAATGCTTTTCAACCTATTTCCATAGATTGTTCTTATGTTGTGCTGTTACACCCTGTCTCAGAGTAGGGGAAGGGTTGAGCGCTCACAAAATATATTTTACCCAGCATTATTCTTTGTGTGCCTGTCCCAAGTCTGGAGCCTGTAGTTCAGTGGTTGTCTTCGGTTCATGTCTGTCCTATTTGGGTTTCGTAATTTGATTTAACTTCTAGTTATAAATAAGGATGTTAGTATTTCTCAGTTGAATTGTTTCATATTTTTCATGTCGCGGCCTTTTATAGCCGACTATATGGGGTTTCCTCGTTGTCGTACGGTTACCTATAATGGCGTACATCCCCTTCATTTGTTGGTGGATAGTTGTCTCATTGGCAATCATACGTACCACATCTCCTTATTTGTATATAGATTGCCTACCTTGTATTTGGCAGTTGTTGATTTTCAATGCTCTTGAACTTCGTATTTGATTTTACCTGCACACTGTTATGATTCGAGTGCACACCAAATTATAAACCTGGTATCTTTGATGATTTTTTTCTTGAGTCATGTTTGGTGTGTAGAATCCCTGTAAGGTGTACATGTCCGTTTGATCGTTATAGTTTATCTGTGTAACATATTGAACTTGCATGCATAGTGTTACAATTGCAGTCAAAATCCCGTTCTCGATTGTGACCTTTCTTAAAGTATACTTATAATGAGCCAAAAAAACCTAGGTGGCATGGGCGGAACCAGATGAGAAATAATCCTGATAACTAGTACCTTCTCGGAGCACCTGAGATAACTACCTATTTATGATGGGTAATGATCAGTCTGTAGTTTCCAATGTAGTGTTGTGAAGAGTTTTATTTGTCTTTTCGTCGTTTTTTCGTGTTTGCCATACCTTTGTCGGTTTCGCTTCGACTTATCAATTGTCCCTATCAATCTTCCGCCTTGTTTTTAGACAGATTTTTATTGACAGTTACCTTATTTGATGTTATAGGTGCACGTGGTTATGACAACTCTTAGTTTCTATAAGTTAAAGACCAACTTTCTTTTGACTATAGCATACTTTTGGGACCACAAAAGGGGTAATCTGATCATGACCAGATCAGATTAACCCTTTTGTGAAGTGTGGTATGGTTGACCAAAAAAAAGAAGATGTGGTATGATTACCCGTGTTGCAAGTGAGTGATATGTGTATGGTTTGTTGTCAAACTTTTTGCGGTAATGCCCATTTCTCAGTCACTGAAAGTAATAGACGAACTAAATTTGGCTTATATATGTATTGTAAAGTTTACATGGGTTACCGTCATGACTCTGGTTAACTGATTATATCAGATATTTTTTTTAAGTAAATATAAGTAAAACAAGCTAACTTTAATTCGATTTTGGACATAGATTCAAATTTTTAGGTCATCGTGCATATCCAGATAGTTTTCACAGTTTAATTTTATTTTATGGACCTTTTTCTGGTAAATTAGAAAAGGAAATAGGAAAAAAATGTTCATTTTAAGCATCTGTAACTTTTGGTGGTGCTTTTTTATCGGCTTCAGAGTAAGTCTTTTATTTGACAATTGAACCTATTGAAAAGGACATTAAGGAAAGTGAAGAAAAATTAGATTTGAATGTTTGAAGTCTGGTTTTGATTTAAATTGTCAAAGTTCTTCAAAAGCTGGTTTATAGGAATAAAGTTAAAAAACATCTTAATTCTTCGGTAGTTGACAGTGAACCAGAAAGGTTAGTTTGTAGTAAAGTCAATAATTAGTCTGAAAAGTCTATAAATAGAGTTAAACAAGAATGTGTCCATAGTACACGGATGCCCCATCGGGACTATCATTTTCTATATTCAGGGACCGTGAAAATGGGGGGAAAATCCCTAAATTGGCATTAAAATTAGAGACAATATCATAGAGAACATGTGTACTAAGTTTCAATTTGATTGGACCTCACCTTCATTAAAAACTACCTCGACCAAAAACTTAAACCTAAAGTGGGACGAAGGGACTGACGAACGGACGCACAAACCAGAAAACATAATGCCCATAAAGGGGCATAAACATGTGTTCTCGCACATGACAATGCACTGATTGTGAAACTACGTCATTTGGACACTATTGAATAGTTATCTCATTGGCAATCATCTCCTTGTTTTATTTCAGAATTGAATGCTTCTTTTTTTATTTTAATTAATGCTACCCTGTCAAATTTCGAATTAAAAAAAGCCTTTCGTTTGTTTTTCTATGCATTGTTTGGGCGCTGTCTCGAAGAAGAAGTACAGTCATACATGTAATATTTCATACGTAAATCAAATATAACTTTTCAATCCTCCCCCTCTTAAACAATAATCATACGAATCAGATATTGTGCCGGGATCTTGTCTTTTTTTTCTCACAAAAAACCGGAAACAATTAGTTCATTGGCATTCTTAATAGCTAATCTTACGAATGATGACTATCATTCAGAAAATTATTGAAAAAAAAATTAATATATAAATAGGTTAAACTTCTTCATTTTATATTGACAATCTTCAACAAATAAATACATCTTTCTGATCACAATTCGCTTGTTTGAGCCTCTAAGACTACAGTCAATAATAGCGCATTTTTTTCCGAACTCTGGAACTCTGTTTTGTGTTTTTATTTTGTTCTGGTCCATTACACGTCTGTATCTCCATTCTTTTACTGCATTCTTTACATTTTACTGTACAACACCAGTGAAATTTACATTCACATTTTTCTGTTAGTGTGACTGATCGTGAATCGTAACCCCTCCCACAACACATAATGTCACACCCGTCTGTGCCCAGTGACGATTTATTACAAGTCCTTCCTTCAGTTCCAAGAGATCCTGAAAAACAAACAATAAACAAAGGTAACTGATGTTGTTTATTTTCATTATTGTTATCATTTATTTGATCCTTTCTTTAGAAGGCTTTAGAGCTGAAAACGATTTGACAACACAACCTGTTAATATTCCTGTTCAAAATCTGTATCTGTAAACATGTTGTTATTTTTCAAGAAGTCAGGTTGGTTTGTCGTCTGTATTTCTATATTTTTATCTTGTCATTATGGAGCTGTCTCATTGACGTATGTCCCGGCATGATATTTGTCATTATGGAGCTGTCGTATTGACGTATGTCCCGGCATGATATTTGTCATTATGGAGCTGTCTCATTGACGTATGTCCCGGTATGAGATTTGTCATTATGGAGCTGTCGTATTGACGTATGTCCCGGCATGATATTTGTCATTATGGAGCTGTCTCATTGACGTATGTCCCGGTATGAGATTTGTCATTATGGAGCTGTCGTATTGACGTATGTCCCGGCATAAGATTTGTCATTATGGCGCTGTCTCATTGACGTATGTCCCGGCATAAGATTTGTCATTATGGCGCTGTCTCATTGACGTATGTCCCGGCATAAGATTTGTCATTATGGCGCTGTCTCATTGACGTATGTCCCGGCATAAGATTTGTCATTATGGCGCTGTCTCATTGACGTATGTCCCGGCATAAGATTTGTCATTATGGCGCTGTCTCATTGACGTATGTCCCGGCATGAGATTTGTCATTATGGAGCTGTCTCATTAACGTATCTCCCGCCATGAGATTTGTCTTTATGGAACTGTCTCATGAACGTATGTCCCGGCATGAGATTTGTCATTATGGAGCTGTCGTATTGACGTATGTCCCGGCATGTGATTTGTCATTATGGCGCTGTCGTATTGACGTATGTCCCGGCATGAGATTTGTCATTATGGAGCTGTCGTATTGACGTATGTCCCGGCATAAGATTTGTCATTATGGAACTGTCTCATTGACGTATGTCTCGGCATGAGATTTGTCATTATGGAGCTGTCTCATCGACGTTTGTCCCGGCATGCTATTTGTAATTATGGAGCTGTCTCGTTGACATATGTCCCGGAATGAGATTTGTCATTATGAAGCTGTCGTATTGACGTATCTCCCGGCATGAGATTTGTCTTTATGGAACTGTCTCATGAACGTATGTCTCGGCATGAGATTTGTCTTTATGAAGCTGTCTCATTAACGTATGTCCCGGCATGAGATTTGTCACTATGGAGCTGTTTCGTTGACGTATGTCCCGGCATGAGATTTGTCATTATGGAGCTGTCGTATTGACGTATGTCCCGGCATGAGATTTGTTATTATGGAGCTGTCGTATTGACGTATGTCCCGGCATGAGATTTGTCATTAAGTAACTGTTTCATTGATGTCTGTCCTGGAATGAGATTTGTCATTATGGAGCTGTCTCATTGACGTCTGTCCCGGCATGAGATTTGTCATTATGGAGCTGTCGTATTGACGTATCTCCCGGCATGGGATTTGTCTTTATGGAACTGTCTCATGAACGTATGTCCCGGCATGAGATTTGTCATTATGGAGCTGTCGTATTGACGTATGTCCCGGCATGAGATTTGTCATTATGGAGCTGTCGTATTGACGTATGTCCCGGCATGAGATTTGTCATTATGGAGCTGTCGTATTGACGTTTGTCCCGGCATAAGATTTGTCATTATGGAGCTGTCTCATTGACGTATGTCCCGGCACGAGATTTGTCATTATGGAGCTGTCTCATCAACGTTTGTCCCGGCATACTATTTGTCATTATGGAGCTGTCTCGTTGACGTATGTCCCGGAATGAGATTTGTCATTATGAAGCTTCTCCCGGCATGAGATTTGTCTTTATGGAACTTTCTCATGAACGTATGTCTCGGCATGAGATTTGTCTTTATGAAGCTGTCTCATTAACGTATGTCCCGGCATGAGATTTGTCACTATGGAGCTGTTTCGTTGACGTATGTCCCGGCATGAGATTTGTCATTATGGAGCTGTCGTATTGACGTATGTCCCGGCATGAGATTTGTTATTAGTGAGCTGTCGTATTGACGTATGTCCCGGCATGAGATTTGTCATTAAGTAACTGTTTCATTGATGTCTGTCCTGGAATGAGATTTGTCATTAATGAGCTGTCTCATTGACGTCGTCCCGGCATATGATTCGTCATTATGTAGCTGTCTCATTTACATCTGTCCTGGCATCAGGTTTGTCATTATGGAGATGTCTCATTGACGTACGTCCTAGTATGAAATTTGTTATTATGGAGCTGTAGTATTGACGTATGTCCCGGCATAAGATTTGTCAGTATGGAGCGGTCTCATTGACGTACGTCCTGTCATGAGATTTGTCATTATAGAGCTGTCTCATTGACGTACGTCCTGGCATGAGATTTGTTAGTATGCAGCTGTCGTATTGACGTATGTACCGTCATGAGATTTGTAATTAAAGAGCTGTCTCGTTGACGTATTTTCTGGCATGAGATTTGTCACTATGGAGCTGTCTCGTTGACGCATGTCCTGGTATCAGGTTTTTCATTAGGGAGCTGTTTCATTGACGCATGCCCCGACATAAGATTTGTCTTTTAGAGCTGTCTTATTGATGCATGTCCCGGCATGAGATTTGTCATTATTGAGCTGTCGAATTGACGTATGTCCCTGCATAAGATATGTTATTATGGAGCTGTTTTCATTGACGTCTGTCCTGGCATGATATTTGTCATTATGGAGATGTCTCATTGGCGTACGTCCTGGCATGAGATTTGTTATTATGGAGCTGTCGTGTTGACGTATGTACCGTCATGAGATTTGTCATCAGAGAGCTGTCTCGTTGACGTATGTTCTAGCATGAGATTTGTCACTATGGAGCTGCCTCGTTGACGCATGTCCTGGCATCAGGTTTTTAATCAGGGAGCGAGCTGTTTCATTGACGCATGTCCCGACATAAGATTTGTCATATAGAGCTGTCTCATTGATGCATGTCCCGACATGAGATTTATCGGTAAGGAGCTATCTAACGGGACATATGTCTTATACTATTGTCCGTTTGAACCTTGTTGCTGTTAACCAATTTCTCAATTTGAGAAGAGAGAAAATAATTAAAAGAGTGAATATTTTTGTAATTTTAAAATATCTCTAAAGAAATGAATACCCGGTTTGAATAGTATTCTTTTCTATGAAGAAATGTATATTTATTAAAACCATTTTGCTATTCCCTTTTAAACTTTTAAAACTTAGTTGGAATGCAAAAACAATATATAGCAGTTTCCATTCTGTGACATATGAACGCTGTTTACAATGAACCAGTAAATCATCACAGTAATATCTTTGAAAAATCTATATACTTTCTGTAACGAATTCCGAAAAAAAATCAGTATACTTTCTGTAACGAATCCCGAAAAAAAACCAGGATTCTTTCTGTAACGAATTCCCAAAAAAATCAGTATTCTTTCTGTAACGAATTCCGAAAAAAACCCCAGGATTCTTTCTGTAACGAATTCCCAAAAAAAATCTGAATTGCGTTTCAAATAGATTGTCGAATCAAGATTTCGTAAATAGAAGCTTACTTTTATAAATTTTAACATTGTACAAACTTACAGACTGTAGAACGAAAATAACCGTGCGAAATAAAAACTTTTGTTTTCAATACATAAGAAAGAAGATGTGGTAGGACTTTCGTGAACGTAACAACTCTTCGCTATAATGGCGAGTTCAGCAACAATATCAAATTTTCTGATACCATTTCCATGAATGAATAGTTTCGAGTACAGGACGGCAATAAACAGAGATTTGCTGACGGAAGATTGAAATATATGTCTACTTCCGGTTCAGCTAATATTAGTTCCGGTTCATACGGGGGTTTTAATGCGTAAGTCTAAACTTTCATTACAAACTCTTTATATGAGTATGAAAATAAAAAGATGTAGTATAATTGCCAATTAGACAACTCTCTACAAAAGACTAAATGACACATACATTAACAACGGACTTAATCAATGAGCAAAGCCCATGCCTTTTATGTGCAAAATAATGAACGAACAACCAAATATGTTACACAGCAAAAAAATAACGACAATCACTGAATTACAGACTTTACAGAATGTGGTAGGTTAAACAAGTTTGAAGGCGCCAGCTCTCCCCTAAACGTGGACATTGGTTTAACCAAAAACTATAAAAATCAGCTGAAAAAGGCTTTATTCATCAGATGGATAAAATGCGATATGTGTTTTTTCATAGATATGACTGAATATTTTCTATGTCAGTGACTGACCCTATTCTACTCCCCAAAGACAAAACAGAGCTTTAATACTTTTACAACCTGACTGAAATATAGAGTATGTGACTACCCTCCTTTCTTCTCTCTGTTGTGAATACCATTTTAGGACTTTATAAAACGTTAGCAAACATTTGGTAGGGAAAATACATTTCATTAGTTTAGTTAACAGAACAGGCCAAGCGTTTTTAGATCCTCGTAGGCGAAGTGAAGACTTGATAACTGTATTTGGGCATAACTATCGTGTATTACAATCATATAACTTCTTATCATTTTCACTTTGAGCAAGTATTTGGTCATACAGATCTTGTATGACAATATTACTACATCTTATTATACGTTGAACAAGTACCTACACATAAAGATCTTGTATGACAAATTAAGCAAGCACTTGTATATAAAGATCTAATATGATAAATTGAGCAAGTACTTGGGTATAAAGATCTTGTATGGCAGTCATACTACATCTTATTATTTTAATATTCAGTAAGTACTTTGTCCCAAAGGTCTTATAAAGCATCCATGCTACATTTTCTTATTTTTTGTATTGTATAAAAGCTGTTACCTATCCCTATATCGGTCTCACAGTAATCTGGGGAGTCTTCTAGATACACAAGATCCCGTCTCGTTGGTCTTTTATGATTTCTGTTAGCAACAATAAGACCGGATCCATCTTGGTCTATCATGACTTGTGTTGCACCATTATATTTAAGTCTGAGATATTTGCCCACATATCTAAAAGACTGCATGGCGAGCCAACAAGTTCGAATTGTACATGCACCACTTACACCATGACATTTACAAGTCAGTTTCATAAACTTTTTGACAGCCTGAAATGAAGGAACGACAAGATGGTTGAATTGATTCCATAATGAATCATTTTCATAACAGCGTGGACAACCTCAAAACTAATGTTTGAAATAATACTGAATCATTAACCTATGTTCAAATATTATGAATCTATTTTCAAATATTATAAAATATCGGTGAATATTCATAACATTTAATGTACAAAATGTAGTTCCTTACTTTGCACATACATGTTGATAATCTTTACGTAAAAATCGTTTCGTGTTATTATACTTTAATTTTTAGAACATATAAAGCACCCTTTGGTTCCTTACTTTTTTATGAAAAAAAATGTTATTTACCGTCCATCGGCAAATATTACATGCATATACAGGACGTTCTAAGTTTTCTTGGTTTATCAATATTATACAATTACTGTCTTTTGATGAGGTAAATATGCGGTTTTATTGACTTTTGAAAAAATGATATTCACTGAGGCCGACGGCCGAAGTGAATATCAGTTTTTCAAAAGTCAATTAAACCCCATATTTACCGAAACAAAAGACAGTAATTGTTTTATTCCATATTCCGAGAAAAGAAAATGTATTTAATGACAAACATATACCAAAACAAATTTTACACGATTTATTAATATTATATATACGGAAACATTTTACCATAACGTTGCATGTAAAAGCGCGTGACGTTTAGCGCGGTGAATAACACTTTCTCAAGTGAATATGCTTTTTTATTCAAAATCCAATTCATATAGAGAAACCTACTAAAATAATTCCAATATAGAATAATTTATTTTATCAATGATGCAAATATGATTAGACAAATATCAATATGAACACTGTTTGTGCTAGTTCACAATGAAACGGTCTAAGGAATACATGGCACATTATACTGACTCCCCGTCGAAAATTCTTTTTCTCTTACTCCAAAAATTAACCCGACCGTGTGCGTAGCGGAGAAGCGGCAAATACGAATTTTCAATTCTTTAGTATGAAAGGTAGTTCATGCAGACAGGAGCAATTGTTTTAAGAATATCGGTTAATCGAAAGTACAATGAAACAATGAAAAGCAACCGGTACCTACCCTCCGACCAGCTCTATTGTTGTGCAAATTCATTAAGGCCCTAGAATCTCGTATTCTCTTTTCTTTGGCGTCTATAAACATTCTAGAAAACTGGCTTCCCCATCGTACATTATCACTACATCCACCCCATTCAAACCACCCTCGTTTATCTCGACCACGCCCAGATTTTGAGGGATCACAGCCACACTGCATCAAATCACCTCTGCTGCATGATCTCGTAACTGCATGGACAACACCAGCTGACGATATGGCATAGACAAATGACGCTTCCCGGCTTCCTACTTAACAAAAGAAACAAAAAAGAACAACATAGATTATATCCATTATTAAACAATATTAGAGTTCAAATTCAAGTTTTGATAAGAAAAAGAATACATTTAGGAATGAGGGGATTTTTTTAGCTTTGCTTCTGTTATGAATGCTTGCTATTGTTGAAACCATATGATGGAGTTTTGATATATTTACATATTTATATTTTTACATATAGAAAGGGAAATCAAAAACATATGTGGATCAGATGTTCTCGAGCACCTGAGATCAAACCAAATTTTGGTGGTTTTCCTGTTGTTCGTCTTAAGTTTTATATGTAGTGTTTTGTGTTCTTTTGGTAATTTTTCTTATTCTTTTTCGTCTATCTTTGTTTCTTTTTACATGGTGTTTTACGTTGTTTTACATTTGATCTTTTATATAATTTTGCCTTATTTATCGTCTGTCTCTTTTCTTTATAGTTATTGATCATGTAAATCGATGAAAGTTATCAATCTACACGGCTCAGGCGACTCTATTTGACCTAAACGACATAGGAGTTCGTGGTAAAGAGGCACCACAATCGTGCAGATTAAAAGAGAGACGAAAGATACCAGAGGGACAGTCAAACTCGTAGATTGAAATAAAACTGACAAAGACAAACAGACAAATTATAGTACAGAAGACACAACATAGAAAACTAAAGACTCAGCAACACGAACTCCGCCAAAAACTAGGGGTGATCTCATGTGCTCCGGAAGGGTAAGCAGATTCTGCTCCACATGTGACACCCGTCGTGTTGCTTATATCATTACAAATCCGGTAAATAGCCTTATTCGGTAGGTCAGATTTGCGAAACGGAAAGGGTTTTGTAGTTGCGACATAAAGAACATGTCCGATATCATCGTGATGGCGTCCATAAAATTTACGAAGGGATGATTTCAACTTCTTCATTTGGAACTTTTGGTTTAATAGCTTCCTTGTGAGTTTAGCAATCCTCTATCAAAGATTTCATGATAGGAAATACATTCCCGAGAATATCGTATCAATTGGGAGATATATACTTCGTATGCAGGCGCTGCTGGAATGTTGCTACATAGAAATAGAAAGTTAACAATTGGGAAGCTGAAATCATCTCTTTTGTCGTAAAGTTTTATTTTCAACCGACCCTCATTGTCAATTTCTAGATTAAAGTCAAGATATGAGGATATGAGGCAGACTTCACTGTATCTGTAGTATCCTTTATCTCTAGTTCCATGGGATAGATTAGTTCAACATAATCACAAAACTTTGTATTATTTAGTGAGAGAACAATATCTAAAAAAGTACATAGCGGAACGTAAAGTTAATGATACATACCGATTACATTGGCCATTAATTGTTAATATCAGCTGCTCGACACAATATGAATCCTTTTTGAACTGCTGCGCTCACTTGACAAAAAGATTCACATTGTGACTTGCAGCTGATATTTTACAATACCAATATGCAGACAACCTGATAATCAGTACACACGTGACACCACCAGATTACACGAATGTTTTGGAAACATTCGGAAGATATTCAATCCATGGCTCCTGGAAAAGTTTTCCAGTAGGGTGAAAAAAAGGGAAAGCCCAACTTTAGATAATAGAAAGTTGGCAACTTCTGAATTATTAACTAGGCTTTCTCCTAAATTATTTGGAGGATTGTGTTTTAATCGCAGATCTTTGATTTTTCTGTTTTTGTATAAATTTGTGACGATTTAGAACTTTATATAGACTCTTTGTTCTCTATTTGTCGTTTCGTTGTGTTTGTCGTTTGATTGCTGTCTTATTGACTATCTCCCACATCTCATACAGTTTGAGTTCCATTTGATGTACTTTTACATCTATTTATAACAAATTATAACTAAAAGAGTTTGTTAAGCATATAGCTTATTTGCTTTTCTTTCCATCAAGAACATCCTCAAAGAAGAACTAGTCGTTGAGAGATGTACCTAGTGCAAAGTTAACCAAAAAAAAAGGTTTCACTTTTAAATCTTTAACTTCCCGTACCCCCCTTTTTTTGACAAATAGAATTAATTATAAAGGAATTAATATTTAAAAAGTCGTAATAAATACCATTGAACAGAAAACTAATCCAAATCAGATTTCAATTATTTGGATACTCTAAACTATTTTAAGAACTTAACCTTAGAAAAATGATTATCTTGTTTGACTTTGTAACACGGGTTTAAGATTTACATCCCTTTGATTGAAAAATATATAGTTCGTTTTAGCGTCGAAAGATTTTGTAACGTCGCTCCGCTCGTCGGTATTTCTTCTATTGAAATACGCCCCTGCAGATAAGAGTACATTTGAACTGTGAGGTATAACTGGAACAGTTAATGTACATAGTGGCTGTGCATTATCCAGATTATAGCACAGTAAGAACAGAGAGTTTTTGACTATATCGTGTGTGTATATATGACCTTTGTCTCTTTTTTTTTTACCATCTATAATTATAACTTTCAAATACGAATATGGTGCAATGTGGGATGATAACATCATAATGGTTCTTTTTTTTTAAATCACATTAATGAAATTATCATATCTAATTACAGCAAACTACTAGAATTGTAACCGCCCAGTTTCATGAGAAGTAAAGGTTTGGAACAAAAAACTTATGCGCTTTTCTGCACAAAAATGTTGCACCTTTTTCTTTTTGAATTTAACCAATGACAAGGAATGTGTTTTTATCAGTATATGTGTACACGTACTACTCAGTTCAAATGTTCATGGTAAACATTAATAATTTGTTGTGTTTCCCCTTGCACTGAAACCGTTTGTTCAATTGTATTTGCATTCTTCGTTACATTTTATACTATTTGCTATCCCAAGAAATCACATATTATTGTAATTAATATAATTACTCAATAATATGCTAAAGTTCGGCCTTTAAATATGATTAGAATGTATGTTTTCCAGTAAGCTATTGTGTGACTGTATACATACACTTTACAATATTTGTAAGAATAACACATGATGTTACGGTTTGTTTAAGGCCTATTACATGTTATTGTTGGGCTTAGTGTCAAGGGTTTTTGATCTGTAATCGCATCAAAGTGTGAAATTTGACTTTTAAAACTGTGGTTGAAGAAAGCAAATTAGGGAATAATACCCCAAACTGCGTTTCTTGATTAAATAATGAAATATCTGTATATTTAACTGAATAAATATTGCGTTTTGAAATTAGCAAGTGTGCGAAGATTTCTTATAAACCAAGTCTTAATTCGTTTCTGTCTATACTTTGAATAATGCATTATAATAAAACTAATAAAACAGAGTAGGAGGGAAAAAAAGAATTCGATAATTTTTACATCATTTTATTTTTAAATACTTTGCTACTGTATTACATAAATGAAGACGGAGAAACAATTTGTATAAATATTTCCATCAGACAATCCTTCCATGTCTACTGTTCCGACCACCTTAGAGATACGCTCAGTTAGCACTTTTATCCCCACAAACATCAATACATCATATATTTTAAAGACAAGACAAGCATCGTATTTTTTCTTTCTGTCATAATCTAGAAACCTGTTAATAGGATAATGAGCGAAAAAAGATAGTAATGCAATAAAAATGAATAGGCACGTGCACTAAGCCGCAATAACTCTGTATCAATTATAACTGTTGAGATAGTGTCAAAGAAAATTACGTTCAGAGGCGGGTGTCATCTTTTTGAAAAGGTGTATGTATTTATAGTTTTCTCATTAATTATCTTTTAACAAAATCGATGCGAAAGAAACTATGAATTAGGTAATTGCATATATACTTTCTACAAGATGTCATCTTACATATGACTTCCAGAAATTATTTGTAATGAAACACTTTAAGGTGCCTATATAGTGATACTCGTGCAAACAAATGTAGTTCTCACCATTTTTTTTTCAACATTGTTAAAAGTTAATGTTAACTTCTGAAATAGTTTTCCTAGTATATATTTCAATATTTTTAGTCTATGAATCACAATAGTTGAGATTTCAGAATGTTACCTACCGAATTAGACTTATTACCGGGTTTGTAATAACATGAGCAACACGACGGGTGCCACATATGGAGCAGGATCTGATTACCCATTCGGATATCTCCTCCAGTTTTTGCAGGGGTTCGTGTTGCTCAGACTTAAGTTTTCTATGTTGTGTTCTGTGTTCTATTGTTTGTCTGTTTGTCTTTTTCTTTTTTTAGCCAAGGCGTTGACTTATGGGTTTGGGTGTCACTTTGGTATCTCTCGCCTCTCCTTTAAGTTGATGTCGTATCCATTCTACGATTTTAGTCTTTGGTGCATGACTTTCTAATATTTATTGTTTTTGGCTTTTAACTAGCTTTCACCGAGTAACTTCTAGTACTCTCAAATCGAACCTTTGTGTTAGTTTGAGCTGACTGTTGATTCAATTTGCAATACTTTTTTTTATTTGATGTTTACTTTTTTTGTGTTATATCTCGTCTCACTATTTTTAATATATACCACCTTTGCTAAGCATTTAGTATGACGATAAATTTTCGCTTTGTTCTCGTTGTTTCGCTCTGTTGTTTATTGGTTGTCGTTTGTTGATAAGTGTTTCTAGTTTCTCGTTGTTGTTTTTTGGTATAAATAGACCCTTGGTTTTCTTGTTTGAATAGTTTAGCGCCAGTCATTTTAGGGCCCTTCATAGCTTGCTGTTCGGTGTGAGCAAATACTCCCTGTTTAAGACCTGACTTTGACCTATAATTGTTTACTTTCTAGTCTACCCCTTAATATCAATAAATCAAGTTTGTCAACAAGCAAAATTATTGTAGGATTTATGGTCTGTTTGTAACATGGTTTTCAACTGCCCAGCTACTTTTTAAAGACATTTTCTTTGACTGAATATACAGATAAGCAGTGAATTGCACATATAGTGAAAAATATCATGTTCCAATCTGATTACAATACAGATCCTATATGTCCAAGCTTTGTAAAGCTCAGACATCACTATCATTTTCTATGTTCAGTGGACCTTGAAAGTGGGATAAAAATTAATTTAGCATTAGAATTAGAAAGATCATAGCATAGGGAACATGTGTACTAAGCATCAAATTCATTGAAAACTACCTTGACCAATTGATCAAAACTCTTAACCTGAAGCGGGACAGACGGACGAACGGACCGAGCAGAAAACATAATGCCCATAAATGGGACATAAAAAAACCTTAATTGAACGCTGGTGGTTAGTTGTCACCACATTTCCTCATTTTTATACGCGTGTCAACAATCAAGTCTTCTCTTGAATTATTTCTTGCGCAAAATGATGAACAAAGTGTTTGTTTACTGTTCTGAAACCCCGGACACTACAGTGGTATACAGTCAAAATGTAGTTAACACCAAACAATTGTTCATCGTATAAGTAACACGATCATTTTATAGATAGAAGATGTGGTATGGGTGACAATTTCATAAGACAACTCTCCATCCACTTTACAATTTGTAAAAGAAAAAACATTATAGGTCAATACGAATACGAATACGAATACGAAGCCTTGGCTCACACCGAACAGCAAGCTAAGAAGGGTCCCAAAAATGACTTATGTAAAACTATGTTCCTTTCCCCTACTGACAAAAGTTCACTCATCTATCACAACAGGACACGATTAATCTGATTGACAATACGGATATACGGTTGTCTCATCCGTGTACTATGGACACATTCTTGTTTACCACGTTTTGTGGTGTTATATACAGAACACACGAACATATATATTTTGTATATGCATCTCTCTCGAACTAAAGAATTGGCAGTTGTACTGAAAGTTCAAGAATCTTAAACAGCTGAATATGATAAGGATTATGAAGGCAATAATAGTATATTAAATGCGCAGTGAAATGAGAATATTGTGATGATAACATCATGATGGTTCATCTTTGAAATCGCATTAATATAATTATTATATTAATTACAGTTAACTCAAGATTTGAATGTTAACCGCACAATAAAGAGGAGTAAATGTTCGGAACGAAAAGAAAGAAAAAAAGAAATAAAAAATATCCAGTTGTTTTACATGTTTTATAACCAACAGTTAAATACATATCTACGAGCCTTCGTTTCCATTTTTAATATTAATTAAGTAGGATATTTTGTCAAGATTCATGTTTACTGAAAACAAAACAAAATTCTGTCCTTGAATTTTCTTTTGTCACACCTTTTTTTATATATATTTTTTAATTTATGTAAAAATGATCAAAATCATTTTCGGTTTTCGGTTTTTAGTAAGCAGGTCATTATTTCTGCACCAAAAGATATTCTCAAGCAAGTGTTTCCACATAGTAATGTTACTGATTTATTAAGAAACTAAGGTTTCAACTCCCTCCGGTAAAACCTAGATGGATTTTGGTATTATGCATGGTCCTTTTTGTTCATATTGCTCTTTCACTGTTTTGGTTCTTATCCATACTTTGGCTTTCAAATGTTTTGCTTTGGACGTTACTAATGAAGCTAGATCGAGAAAAATTTTTATGATGCATTTTAAATATTGTCATTTTATTCTGTCAACAAATTCAATATGCGGGTGTATTGTGCGCTCTTGGTTTAGCTGTTTATTTATTCATGTATGGGATTGCAAGTAGTTTGGTTTCAATAAACATGCAATGGGACAACCCACGCACACGCTTTCACATACACGTATGTATGCAAGTATATTTAAATCTTAAAATTTAATTTGGGCAAACGATTTGAAAAACCAGATTATTTCAATTGAAAACCGGAAAGGAGTAGTTTCAGTAAGACCCCTTTTTGGCCCCAAAATATAGCAGTTTTACACAATTGTTAAAATGTAAACTTTTAGTTAATTATTGGACAGTAGAATGCTTCTGCTACATAAATATTGGCTGTTTTTGACAATACAATGCACATATATCGGGTACTAGCACCATTAAGTCATGCTAAATTACTGAAATCTTCACAATTCTAGCATTTTAGTTAAATTTTAGACAGTTTTCGTGTGAAACGAAAGTGGCCGTATTCGCGTTCATATGTAAGTTGTATTTTATGATAATACACAACATATATAAAGGTTGAGGATGAACACGGATGCGGCCTCTTTCATTTTTGACAAAAATCATCTGAAAAGTGACATTTTTCGGCATATTTGGTAGATTTTTCATATTTGAGCTTGAATCGGGTTGTTTTAATGACTAAATCAGTTAAAATCTTTCACATAAATTAATTGATTCAAATGAAATAGACACTTAAGTGTTTAAAAAGTGGTCAAAATCTTTCGTAAGATGAACCTGAAATTTGAGGCCAAAATCGGTCCTTACCGGACCTACTCTTTTCAATATTTCTTTAAATTTCATTTTCAAAAATTTCGTGTTTTTCTTTTTTTAACACAACCGCTAATATCTAAAACAGTTTTTGTCAAAATATTTTGCGGGTACTGTTGGGATTGGAAACATTAATATATCAACTCATCATTAACAACTGGTCTCAAATGATCGTTTACATCTCAAATGTTCGTAATTCTCAAATGGTCGTAAATCTCATATGGTAGTACAATTCAAATGATCTTAAAATTTTAATGTTCGTAATTCTCAAATGGTCGAAATTATCAAATGGTCGTAAATCTCAAATGGTCGTACATTTCAAATGGTCGTAAATCTTAAATGGTCGTACATCTCAAATGATTGTAAATCTCTAGTGGTCGTACATTTCAAATGATCTTAAAACTCAAACGGTCGTCAATCTCAAATGGTCGTACATGTGTGCATCTGAAATGATCGTAAAACTTAAATGGTCTCAAATCTCAAATGGTCGGATCGTATATCTCAAATGATTGTACATGTACATTTCAAAGGATCGTAATTCTCAAATTTCGTAAATCTCAAATATTCGCATATTTCAAATGATCGTACATCTCAAATGGTAGTAAATCTCAAATGATTCTTCTTTTCAAATGATCGTAGCGAAGGAAATATACAGAAATAGCTACATGGTAAGTATAAGTTTTGAAAATCGAATAAGCGAAGGCACACATAAATATAATTTTTATCTTCCGTTTCTCTTTCCAGGTTAATTACGCAAAGTATGAACATTTCATTACAATGATGGACAATTATTGTTGAACTTGTCGTAGTTTAGGGGGAAATAACTAAAATTGCATATTTGGGGTAGTCTACAAGCAATATCAGTACTGAAAGAATAAAAGACTGACCCCAGAACAGCATGCTCAAATAAATATTGTCCTCCCAAATATTAAATATCTAGAATTTATTATCAAGTGTATATATTACCTTTCAACATGATTTTGCCAAAGACAGAAGAATCCCGGTCTAATGTAGTGCAGTTCCATCTATGATTTTGAAATTGTTCTTGACATTCTAAAACACCAAGTCTTGCTCCCTGTCCTATGTTCACCATGACATCAGGATGTAGGCGACATAATCGCCGTTGTCGCCCTACAAGACCTGGAATATTGTCACACAAAATACCTGCCCCTACAGCATGTAACGGCAACTGGCTAATAAACCTACAATAGAAATATTCACGGGTAAGAAACGCTCTTGTGAAACCCAGTTCCCGGCCAAAGATAACATGAAACCTTATGTTAACCATTTAATAGGGGATACGTCGGGTTTGTGGCAAATGATACAGCAATCAAACAACACATATAACATAATTTATCATTTCGGGGTCTTTTATAGCTGACTATGCGATGTGGGTTTTGCTCATTGTTAAAGGCCGTATACTTGCTAATTTCTGTGTCATTTGGTCTCTTGTTGCAATCAAACCACACCTTTTATATATACATAAAGATAGCCTAACCAAAAAAAAAACTAATAATGTAACTCGTAGATGATCTCTAAAACCATTTTTTTAACAACTTATTGCTGTATAGTTTTTCTTTTATATTCTTCAAATATATTTCTAATTTCAAAGATTTCTTTTCATATTGGTGGAAGATATTTTCTATGAATAAACTTGAATGCAATCGATTTCTTCTTCGTTGGTATCAGTTCTTTGAAAACAGATAGTATATGTGAGAGTATATGATATTATACATTTGCTTCCCATGGCGATTCTTGTAAAGTACGTCTGTTCTAATATGAAAAATAAAAGCGGACATAATGATAAGATATGAGAAAACTACCGTTATATTCTTATTTTAATACAATTAATGGATACGAAACGCCGGCTGGAATAAATTAGACCACTCATATGTTACATGTAGTACAGAGTGCAAAGATAATTTGACTGTACTTTTAACTTTCTTTTATGAATAATTTTTTTTTCGTTGATCTCAATTTCATGCTTTTAAAACAGACTTAGAGAGAGAGAGACGAAAGATACCAATGGAACATCCACACTCATTTATACAAGCGATACTCATTACAAATTTACTGCAAACAAAATAGAATATTTGTAGGGATTTATATATTTTTTTTCTCAAATGGATATCTTAAAAGATCTGCTGATTTTTTTTTCTTTCAAATTCGATTAGTTCAATGATTAGAAGTAGTGGATATTGAGACCAATTTCTCTACGACATAAGTTCAAATTTTTGAACATGACAGAATTCGTGTATCGGAATAATATCATTAAAATCAGATAATGTACTTACCACCATGTAGTGTAAGATGGTGTTATATATAATCCAAATAAAATTATCACCAATAATAAATAATAAATTGCCATTCCGTAAGATCCATGAGGATTAGATTTGTCAAAAAATCATTTGAATCAAGTGACACAAGTCTAACCCATAGTTAAAATCATAAATCCATTGTAATTATTTTTTTCAGATTTTTTTTTCTCTTAGTATATATGAATTTTTTAAGTATGATACACCAAGCTCCAGAAACCACAATATATAATAAACAAAAGAAAACAACAATTCAATTATGTTATTCCTAATTATGGTATAAGATCACATTTCTTACACTTTTTCTGTTTTGAATTAAGTAATATCCGTTATTATAACTGTTTATTTAAATTTTCTGGTTATTAAACATTTTTTTTGTAAATTTAACATTGATCATTGGCCGTTTTTAAAGGGCGGCTTTCATTTCTGCCAATCCTAATAGAAAAAGCAACCAACGTTCTAATAAAAATTTTCAGCCCAGTAATACTGCCTAACACTCAAAGTAAACAAATCAGCTATGATATACCGATAATCTTCTCCCTAACAATAGATAAGGATTACTTATTAATTTTATTATGAATTATTGGATAGGAATAATCCCATAATGAAATATTTCAAAAATCCCAGTTGTGAAATATTCTAATTAATTTTGTTTATACAAATTCTTATTTTCCATATCCGTTTATTAAATTTGAAGTCTTTTACTTACGTTTATTTTCAAGATTATTGTTTTACCGAGACAAGAAAATTACAAACACACGACTTTTTAGAATGATAATGAAAACAAAGTTGAAATCTGCTAAGGTCAACATCACAGGTGTAATATTTCAAAGAAAAAGAAAAACAAGCAGGTATTTACAAACTGTCAGTGGCAGCAATGATCTGTTTCAGCTTAATAGACTTGTAATTACGGCTTTGATGTATTGATGAGATGTAAATTCAATACGTTCTTTAGATCAGTCAAGATAGATACTTGCTATAAGTACCTTCTTTCATCAGAAAAATCAAACTGGCCAGAAATAGATGGCCAGTGTTAGATAGTTTTACATAATTGAACGTTGTTTTCTGTGCTATCCTATTCATAAGAAGCCTTACTTTTCCCTATTTTGGGGGATTTTCCTTTTTTGTAGTCATTTCTTGTCTTGACCATGTTGACTGTAATAGTTCTTGCTATGTTTTACATAACAATTAGATCAAATCAGTTTTACAAAAAAAAGTATGATAAATTCATTTGTTTTGTCACTAAAATTTGAATAAATCAGAAAGTTTTAAAATCTATTAAAGAATATCCTGTAGACTCTTAAGGTGGTACCTATTTTGTAGATAAATCAGACCGTTATTTTCTTGTTCAATTGGTTTATATCTGTCATGTCGGGGTCCTTGATAGCTTATTTTGCGGTATGGGTTTTTATCATTGTTGAAGGCTGTACGGTGACCTTTAGTTCTTAACTTCGACGACATTTGATCTTTCGCGATGGAGAGTTGTCGTATTAGCAATCATACCACATACACATATTTATATATAATTATGAATTTCCGTTGCTGTCGTCCTTTCGTTGAGTTTCACAGAGAATTTCTAAGCACTAAAAATCTAGATTTTATTGTTGTACATACTTTTAACATATTTATGATCATCAGTATAACATATTTTTTTTTATTGTAAAAATATCTATATTTTATCTTCGTTTTTTATAAACAGTTTCTTTGGCAAGATAAAAATCATTCAGCTTTTCTATAGAATAGTTGCTTTCAATAACTTTACATGGGCTTCATTTGTGACAGAAAGAAAAACAGTGGTCTGTCGCAAACAACACTAGTTAATAAGATTATCGAATCCAGTATCGGGAATAAAACTTACAGCCGATTTCATTTAGTGTGAAGCCAAAGGTAATATCTTTGGTTAGGTTGCTTGTTAGCTGAACCGTGAAGTCATTGTTAGGTTAGGTAAACTTTTCTTCTTTAAGAGTAGACTAGTCCAGCAGATAACCAATCTATCTGTTGGACTAGGCTACTTCGAAACCAAAGATGTTACCTTTGGCTACACACTCAATGAAATCGGTTGTAAATCGATGAAAAATGTGGAATCGTGTCTATTTCTGCGCTAATAATTTCTGTTTTTTTTTCACAGTTCTACGTATCGTTACATAAATGGATTGACAAATTGCATTAAAAATCCTGAGTATTAAAGTTTTAGAACAATAGGTTTGTTATTTTTGATTTACCGGAATGCGTGTTTAAAAGCCAGTCACATCAATATTTTGACAAAAGAAGTAAATCTGAATTCTTTTGGAAAAAGGTCATTCCTTTATCTCAGAAACACAGTAGCTAATACATTGGCATGTTTAGAAGTTTGTAGCTGTTTTCAGAACTGAACGCGAAGTAAACGGGAGCCTGATTGGTGCGAAATTGAAAAATAATAAATATTTCAACAATTTCATAATTTACTCTTGGTTGAGACAAGACTTACAATATAACTATCCCCTGTATAGATTTGTTCACAGTATTCCTAGACTAATAAATTTTTCAGATGTAATTTGATTTTATTATGGTTGATCTGAAGAGATAATTTCATTGAGAAAATATGCAGGTTCATCAAATAAAAAAAATTATATTTTTTTTGCTGTGTATATTGCAGCGTTAATATCTCAAGAAACATTCATATTTCTAGAATAAAATTGACGGCTAACCTCAAACTGGTTTATTTATATTACGTGTATGTCAATGTTATATCCTTAATAAACTGTGACGGAACCAAAAATTATTTTGCAAAATTAGCGTTATTTACGCTGGGACTAAATATTCGGGTTAGGTTGAACATGGAGTTTTTTTTCATATGTACAAATATTAGTTCGAATCTATGAGATACATACTATTTTGTTCGAGTTATCGAATTTCTCATATTTTGCTGCTTAGCTTAACAATTAGTCAATGTTAATTATGAAGAATATACAATGCATGAATAGTTTAGAATTCACATTTTCAACAGATGTAATTGATAGTTGAAAGGCGTAAATCATAACTATTACTATATGATAAAATGTTTACTTATATCTTCCCGAGATATACAGACACTTTTCCACTTCACTATATCGGATTAAAAACTTTGATGCGATAAGCTATCCCTTACGGAATACATTGAGCAGGAAGTTGTTATTAGAGAGGAATAAAATGAAATCCCGGTTTACGTCAGCAGCACAATGCACAACACACAAAAAACTCAAAACACTCCAAAGTCTAAATAAGTCATGTTGAATTATTGTAAGGAATAAGTTAAAAAAAATGTTAGCATTTTTCAAACTGTATAAACCGACTTGAAGTCTGCTGAAGGTCGTACTTTGACCCTTATGGCTTACTTTAACAAATTAAAACTTGGATGGAGAGCTGTCTCATTGGCACTCATACCACATCTTCTTATATCTGTTGAATAAGATCCTAAAAATACAAGACACCGTGATTGAACAACAAAAGTGCAATTATATAATTAGAAGTCTATTAGTGTCTGGATGATGGTATAGGGAATAATGAGCAAAAAATAAAGAATATAGAGAAAAAAAAATTAAAACAAATAAAAAAAAAGTGGAGAATAAATAATTGGTAATATAGATAAAGAATATAAATAATAATGGTCTGACAAATTAAACAACAAAGATATGTAGACAGCCATCAAAACCATCGTCTATACAGCGGAAAGTGGACTTTTTGAAGGACAATTCCAGAACTTGTCAACTGTATAAATAATAAAACGATAAGAAGTATAACACTTTTATCAAATTTCGTCAAATGGAATAACACTTCTACGATGAATTATTTAGTGAACGTTTTCAACCATTCATATTAGGTACCTCGATCAAAGTTAGTTTGGGATCAATATCTGCAATCACGTTGTGAAAGACTAATAGTCAAATTGAAACAATATGCGATATTAAATATTTATATAAGATGCTTTCAAAAATGTGGGTAGATATTAAAATTGAATCGAAAAATTATATTAAACTCAAAAGGGAATATAATTGGAGAAGAATGAAACGCGTATATATATACACTCGAGACAATACTGCCGAGGTATAACCGGGAATGGCCATACACATAAATCTAATAACGTGTTTGCTGTTGTTAATCATGATTTAAATTTCCCAATGTGAACTTTCCATTTTTTTGTAAATCATCATTAATAGCAGCTTAGACATACGGAACAATATCTCAGTTGATCCGATGTTCCATGGTTTTCTTTTCCTATCATGATTTCCATTGCTTACAGTGAATATATTGCATCAAAGGTTCTAAGTGGTAAAGTTGAAGTCATTCCTTCGATAGTTTTAATCATGGTTTGGTTGACCAATACTTCCATGGTTGACCGTTATGGAATATCTTTGTCACACGTGACTCCTGACATGTTCCACTTATTGTAATCACAATCCCTTCCTCTTTTCTCGATTGTAACATTTCCGATAGTGACCTATTATCGGATTGTTTTACACGCGTGGGTAACATGACAGGTGCCACGTGTGGAGCAGGAACTTGTTTACCCTTCCTGAACACCAGAGTTTTTTGTTTTGTTCTGTTACGGAGTCGTGTTACTCAACTTATAGTTTTATATATACATGTATTAAAATTGTTATTGTTGTTGGTCCTAAAGTCGTTTATATTTTGGTCATAGTAAAGTCTGTCTTTGATGAAATTATGATTTTCGAATTCCCCTTGGCATTTTCATCAGCTAAACGGCTAATGCATACTCAGTCAGATAAGCCATATACCATACAGCAAACATCACACTGTGTCAACTCTTTGATATTTTCTTATAAACGGAACAAATATTCTGTAAGGTACGTAAAGATAAAAATCACACGAATAACTTGTAGGGTATTCCTTTAAATATTACCATTCGTTCACAGGAAAAACAACAAAATTATCAAATTAATTAACAAGTAAAAAATTACACAATGGAATTTTTTTTTTAAATCCCACGTGCGACAAATAAAAAGTAAAATCAAAAAAATACTGACCTCCAAGGAAAATTCAAAAAGGAAAGTCCGTAAACAACCGAATGAAAATAAGCAGCAAGTGTAGGGAACTAGATTCTATAAAATTTACAATATCAAGAAACAAGAAATTTGTAGGAAGAAATTTGTTATTGAAATCAGACATAAAAAAGTTTTGATATTGAGATTTTTTACCATCATACAGTGTGCAATTCAGTAACTCTTTAATCGAAGCAATGATATTCGAATAAACCGTTGATGTAACAACATAGAAAGACATCTTGATATTTATTATAAGGCGTTTTGACACCTCTAAAATCTAACATTATCCTATTGTATAACTTACCATATTTCTTCCAGACTCTGTCCTTGTAATACAAGTGATATGAAATAACTTAGTAAAACTGCAATATCATACATTCCAATCACAAAAAATAGACATTTTTAAAAAATATTGGCACTGTATAAAAAAGTACTGTTAGTTGAAACATGCTGCACGAATGCCAAGATTACAAATGTCATATTTGAAGATTACCATCAATATTATGAAATTTGTATTGTAATATCAAAAGTTTCATCAAAGATTTACAAATTCTGGAGAATATTTGTAGATGGTATTGAGCACTGAAACAAGTGCATGTATGACCAGACATCCTTTGAAGTTTTGGTATGAAATATGATTAGACAGAATTATTTGCTTAATTGAATCGATTTCAGAACGGACTTCATCATGAAGCATTATTTACTTAATTTCGCCAACAATCTGGTGGTTGTATGTTTCAAAAATGAAACGATGATCAGAAGTGTGTTATGGGTGCAGGCATAACAGGTGTATCTTATTCTCTTTACAAACAATAGTCAAAGTAATGCAATAGGAACCAACAGGATACATTGCTTCATATATACAGACAATAAACCTATTTCGGTCTTCCAAGACAAAACAACTGAAGAAATAAGCAAAACAATTTGTTCAGTGGATATTTTGCCAAGAAAATTTAATAGACGATGTAGGACGACAAATATAAATTGTTCTGGATGGACTCGTAGAATTATATAATCTTGAACAAAATACGGGCGTCTGTCTGGGTTGAACTTGGTCTTTAATTTGTGTCAGCTTCGTTTTAATCTTACTTTTATCAGTCCTTCGCACACTTTCAATGAATAATTGGCAAAAACACAAGGTATTTTACGATTTTTTCCCCAAATTTTTTTCGAACAAAAAAAAGTCATTGCCTGAACATTTTAATTCTGTACCATTATTGGGTATAGAGAAAAGAACGGTGTTTAATAAAACATATTGATTTTTGTATACTTTCCGAATTGATTTTCCTCTGAGTTCAGTATTTTTTGTGATTTTACTTTTTAATCCGACACACGCTCAATAAGGAGAATAAAATGTGTGTTTCAAGTTAATAAAACATATTGATTTTTGTTAACTGTAGCTCAATACTGACTGTTTAACTCACAATTCCAGTTTTTCACTCGACAATCTCGTTGAGAGTCTAGTGAATTATTTGTTGGTCTACTTGGACCAATCGACCATGGAGGTCTCCTTTTGATTGGATATGGCTCGAAAGTCTCCCTTTTATTTCCACAAACGTACTTCTTAAAAATCGACGACTTGAAGTCGTTACTTATTTGCTTTGCTAGAACTGTCGAAGCTCGTGATTTGAGATACATACCGTATAGCGGGTTATTTTCGCGGGGTGTACATTTTCGCTTATTTTCGCGAATTGAACAAAACCGCCAAGCTAAATGTCGCCAATTTAAAAGTGTACATGCAAATGTATTGATAAAAGTTTTAAATCCGCCAAAATTATAAACGCCAAAATATTTCGTATACCTTATTCAATGAAAATTGTGATATTTTACACCCGTGAAAATAACCCGCTATACGGTAATTTTGAATGAATAATCAGTGGCGGATCTAGAAATTTTCATATGTGGGGGCCCACTGACTGCCTAAGAGGGGGTCCACTTTAGTCACGCTTCAGTGATTCCCTATATAAGCAACCAAATTTTTTCCCAAAAAGGGGGGGGGGCCCTGCCCCCCTAAATCCGCCTCTGATAATGGCGATTTTTAAAGGTGCACTAGCTACAAGATATGAAACAAATTAGAATATGATTTCGTTTGGTTCAATCATGCAATATAAAAGGGAAATAATGAAATGATAATTCTTTTTTTTAGCAGCCTATTAGGTACAATTTTGTCAAACTAAGCAAAGAAATATCGCTGATGAATTATTGACTTCCGAACAATTTGAAGTGACAGACCTAGATAAGAAGTGTATTTTTGTAACGAGATCTTTAAATTTTAAGTTAGATTCTGTACTTGCTAATGAACAATCAGAACAGCACTAAAAAACTACGAGAACAAAGGAGAGGAAACAAAGTAAGGGAAAATCATGAAAAAACGTTAAATCTCTCTCTTCATTTGGTGTCTGTCAAATGAATTTCATTTGTGCAGGACCAGTAAATTTGGTACCGGACCAGTAGATTTTCAGTCAACTGGTCCGGCTGGCCAGTACACAAAAAAGCTTAAATTTGACCACTGCTTCCGATATTCACTTGCAAGTGAATAGTTGGATCTCATTAAATCCGCATTCATGAGACCTTTAATTTAACCAATTAGCTAGAGATTGGTTACGCGTGCTTTATACGATCGTGTTCAGTCATTGAAAGAAAAAGAATGTCAACATTGAAAGTGAAACAAAGGTGAATCATGTCGTTGACTGATTCAATCCAAAAATAAAACATTCCTATACAGGTTAAAACGTTAATCAACTTATTTTTTTTAACCATATAACATGAAATCAAACAGACCTTCAAAGATACAATTGCACGATGTCGCAATCTATTTATATTTATGTGTATGTTTATATCGGGTAATGTGTCCATCAGTAGTATTTGGAGGTCATCTCGATAGATGGATTGGCGTCTAGACTAGAATACACACGAAATTCTGATATATTATCGAGTACATGCTCTAGACTAGAATACACACGAAATTCTGATATATTATCGAGTACATGCTCTAGACTAGAATACACACGAAATTCTGATATATTATCGAGTACATGCTTTCTTCACTGTTTATTTCAGACTTATTGTAATTTGGATATACATTTTAATATGCTATAAATCAAATATGAGAGTTTGAGTCAAATCGGTGAACATGAATTTGACAGCTAGTGTTCCTATACTTAATAGTTTCCCCCTTTTTACACAATGCCAAAATTTTAAAGTTGGCGAAGAGTATAACTCACTAACACTTAATGTATTTTAGAATAGTTAGAGATAACTTTAACAAGCATATCTAAATTAACTTGGAAATTCGCTCAGAGCCAGAGTGTTATATCGACTAAATTTTCAATTTCGTGCAATTTGGAAAGTCTTCAAGGAATGCAGATTGCATTCTACCTCAGAGTGAATGTCTACAGAAAGATATACAATTACTTTAAAAATAGTGACTTTCATTGAGGTAGCTACAAAGATTAAACATACAAGAATAGTATGGTTATCTACACTATGGACCCATGATGATATATGTTTTACTTGGGCTATAACTTTGAGGGCTATGATTAATGTTTTATTCCATCAAAAACTAGAAGTCATTAGTTGTATTCTTGTATGTAAGACACTTTTCTGCTGTGTATATGTTGGACTTGACAGACTGGTGGATGTATAATGCGGGCTTCATTTGGTTGTCTTCGGTGTGATTGTCGAGTTGTTAGTGTGTAGTTTCCCCCTCTTTTGTTGTTACAATCAATTGAATCGGCTTTTGATAAAAAAAAAAAAAATTCACTGGCAGAACAATACGAGTTATGATGGGACGTACCGATACTGAAGGGATACTAGGCACCAATCAGTTCAATTCAACAGACATAGCACCATAATTACATACACATTTTGCAGTAGTTCACACTCTTTGAATCATCATGACTTTATTGAATGCCAAAACATAACTGGGGTTATAAATTGGGGGTAAAAACGCTGCACACCTTTTAAAATATCCAGTGAACAAATAGTTAATGCAAACCGTAATAAAAGTCCCATTTACTCATCTCTATTTATACGCACGTCTTTTTGATTCACATTAGCATTGGGAGAAAAATAAAAATCTGGTTTTTCTTTTCCTTTTTAAGTGTGATTGTCAAGACAGGGATTGTTTAAAGTTCAATTCGGCATTGCCTCACATATAGAACAACTCTACATCCTTTACAGAAATTCATTATCCGATTTCCTGGGTCGTCTGGATCTGGAGCAATACATGTCATAACTACAGAGCACTAATGGCAACACAGACCAAGTTCCTTCGAAAACATTATTTTCTTATTCGCCTACAAACGGGAGGCTCACCATTAAGTGATCGCCGACGAGTATGATATTAATATCAAGAACAACATTGACACCTCTTAGATCCTCTGATGCTCATAATTTTGTAGCTATCGGTATGCAGAGCTGTTAGTTCTGCTTAAAGAAAAGAATTTTAATCTATGAACTAATTTGAAGATAAACACTTCGTCTATTTTGTATAGTGGCCATTGATGTATTCCCTACATCTGAAAGTACATACTTAAAAGTTGTTACTTACACACCCCTTTCGTCAAGGCATTCTGGGAAATATATACATACGTTCTTCTGATTGTATTTGTCTGCTTTTTGATTAACATATACAAATTCCGTGCATTAGATCTTTCGTTCATAACAGCTTATGTAGATAAACAGATTACATATTTAAAAACATCGTGCTATTCATGTATGAAATATTTTCCACTGGACATTAAGGTAACAATTAATTTCTCAACATCAAAGAATATCACCAGCATAAACAAAAGCTATAAAACCTGCTTATTTAACAGATCAATTCAAGTCTTTACTTTCATCTTAATTATCAGAATACCTTCTGGAGAATATTCTTTTAATGTATTTTTAATCTGGAGTTAAAGGTCAGTTCTATAACATGTCCAGGTTTCATCCATCTCAAAAGCAACCTATTAATTAATAGTGGAGTGCATTGGTTGTAACAATTACATGTTTTTTTCTTTTAAAAGCCGACAGTTGAATCATTGGCAAGAAGTCAAACAAAGATTATTTTTTATTTGTAAATCTTTGTTTTACATGACCATTACACTAGTGTGATAGTCCTAGGTTTTATCATTAAAATAGTATTTATGCCGATTATATGAATATTTCTGATCACCACAGAGATATACTAGGCTCATATTCTATATGAGTGCTTAACATCCCCGAGCTGTCAGCCAAAGGGAATACAGGGCACTATAGCAGATGATGTTAATACCAAAAAATTAGATGTGGTATGATTGCCAATGAGACATCACTCCACCAGAGCCAAAACTATGTAGAAGTTGGCATCTGTGGGTCATCATATGGCCTTCAACAATAAGCAAAACCAATCACAAAGAAAGCTATAAAACGCATGAAAACTGATGACAAATACACAATTCAAAGTAATTGGCTCAGATCTATTTGAAGTCAGAATATTTCATACTGGAGTGTCCAGATTTCAATATGTATTGCCATTATAGACTGTTTTTGTTCACAGGGGCTATTGGCTCATCCCTACCAATCAGATTGCATGATTAGCCTGGATACAGCAGGCCAGACCACAATTAATTGCTCTATTAGTTCTTTATAACGTTTTGCATCATTAAAAAAATTGCACCACGCACTTTTGTCAATTTTTTTGTGTGTGTAATGTATAGTCCTAGTCCAAATATATATCCAAAATTCAGAAAGATTGAACCAATCACTTTTACAAATTTAGCCAATACACATCCATACCCCTCCCCTATTGACAAGTCAAGAGATGTTCCGAAACTGTAAATATTACCTTTTTGCACTTGGCCTAATCACTCATTCCATTTCAAAATCAGTTTAAATACAACATCCAAAAATTTATTTCACCTCTCTTCTTTCATTTCCACCCAAAAAAATCTAAGAAATGAGTGAGGAAGGGAAAGAAAAAAAATGCAGGAAAAATACACTCTAATTAAAAGGAACTATATTCGTGGACAACAAAAAAGCGGGGTCATTAATTGTGGTCTTGGGCCAGCAGAATACAAAATTACATCTACTTCATTTTAGACTGTTATTAACATCTTAAATAAGTGCTTTTTGACAAATTCCCCGTTTCAGATTGTAAACTCTGAATATATTAATGTATCAACCAATAAGAATTGATGTTACACATGGTTTTAATTTTGAATTTATCTTTTGTAATTCTATATTGTGTTCATGGAAACTATTGTGATATTTTGTTTCCACTTCATTTTTTCTGGTGGTTCTACGGTAGAAACTTCTACCAATAATATCATAATATCATAACAAGTAAGACAAATAATTCATTAACAATTTATTGAAGACATGATGTTTATTTTTAACATATAACAAATATATAATCTCATACTAGCTGGTCTTTTCTTATGTTTTATTCTGTCATAAGCTGAAGAACACAAGCTACCATATTACCTAGGTATCATAGATTTTTAAATTGAATTCAACAAAGAATCAGACATTACTGTGGCTTAATATAATGTATAACAATAGAATAAGACATTAAGCTATAAATTATTCCCATTCACTTTTTTTTCAACCCCCTTTTCAATAATCCATACCTTCCTCCATCCTAAAAAGCAAGTTTTTAAAACAGCAATCATAAAATTAGCTAAAAAAAAGATAGAGATTTTCTCTCTCGTTATTTCACAAGAAATGAAACAACTACAAGTTTCACAACTGTCTAGTGTATTATATTTTCACCATACATTTTAAACTCTTTCAACTATCGATAAGCATCGAAAAATTTAGCTTGGCAATTATCTCTCTCATAAAAGTTTGACAAGGTCAACTTGACATCAATTATGGATGAAATACCAGTGGTGAATCCAGGGGGAGGGATCTGGGGGTTGGAACCCCCCCCCCCTTTTTTGGGACAATCAATGTATTTGAATAGGGACATATAGTTGAAACTCCCCCTTCTCCTAGGTTGGGATCCCCTTTTAAAAATGGTTGGATGCACCCCTGAATACCCATCTCCAAACTAGCATTCTTGAATTAACCACAACAACCAACATTCATTTAAGGAAGGGTAAAACTTATTATTCTCAATTTTCTTGTTTAGATTTCCTCAAAATATTTACTTTGGAACAGTAAGATTCAAAATTTGATGAGTAATTCAGGAATGAAAGAGAAAAAAGTTTAATGCAGGTAGACTGACACATTGTAAAATGATTTAAATTATTTTGTCTGAAATATTTTAATCTTTCTGCCTAGAGGTGAAGTTTAACCTGACACTAATCCATGTAAATAAAATTTAATTAAGCATTAAAGACATCTATAATTATTAAATATACCATAAACAAAGGTAAATTAAAAATACCACTTCTGTCTTGACAATTTGTAAAGCGTAGGTAACAATGTCATGACCATAAATAGTGTGAAAAAATAAAAATTTTGAACATACCGGTAGCTGTCATACTTCTAAAAGTAAACAAGATTAACAGAGATTCATATATATCCTCTCAGTCTAAAATGAGACTGAAATATTATTCAGCCATCGTAAATAAAATCAAAATTTAATGTCAACCTAAAAACTATTAACCATTAGCAAGGAGAATTTTTTTAACTATTGGTGTTTACTGACCTTAACTGGCTGATAAGCCCTTTCACCGTCAGAGAATTTTTTTAATAATCATCTTGTACAACTTTTATAGCAATGTTGGATGACCCTCTCATGAATGTGAAGGAACCAGTTATAGCTGACAATGCAGTATGAGCTTTGCTCATTGTTGAAGGCCGTACAGTGACCTATAGTTGTTAATGTCTGTGTCATTTGGTCGCTTGTAAAGGCTGGTCTCATTGGAAAGAATACCACATCTTCTTTTTTTACAGTTATAACTATTTGTCTTCAGAGTTCAGACTTGCCATCCAGTGGCAGATACAGAAGATAAAGGACATACAGTGCTCTCCTATTGATTGAAAAATACTAGCAATGTATATAGTTTTTAGCTTTAAATTGTCTAAAGTATATATTCTTGTTTTCTACAATTTTGCCAACTCAAAATTTCTGGTTTCTGCCCATAGAGACTTCATCAATAACATGAAAGTTTGTCAGGTTTTCTGAAAACTGATATATATAACTATCATAAGGCATGTATATATTGCTGCTTTGGTGGGTAAGAGTAGAAAATGAGCTAAATAGTCATACAGTTGAAAGTTGACATAAACGATTTAACTCATAGCTTTAAAACCAGCTTTATATATTAATTTGAATTTTTCTCATAGTAAAAAAAGGAAGCATGTTCTTAAAATATTGGAAGCTTACCATGAGGAGGTCAAGTCAATAATGATCATCTTAGTATTACTTGAGGCATCAAATCTGCAAAACTATTCTGTCCAACGATACAAAAGAAGATCCAAGTTATTAACAAGATGATAAGTATTAACTTGATAGATATAAGAAGATGTGGAATGAGTGCCAATGAGACAACTCTCCATCCAAGTCAACTTGACTCTACTTTTGTATTGTTGGGCAGAATAGTTTTGCAGATTTGATACCTTGGTGCAGTTTTTTCTATGGTTGAACATGATGATTTAAAGTGTGCTATATTTGTATTTACCCGGTATATTAAAATATACTATCTTATGAAGCAGTTGACAAGCAGATACCATTGTAAATTCTTGTAAAATACAAAAATGTAAGCTAAAATAAATCAAATTCGTCATAAAAAATTTCACCCTGGCCTCTATGTTAAAGTCTGTACTGTTGAAATCATAAAGTATAAGCTGCCTTACATATGGGTATTTACCCTGTATCTAATGCCATGAAATGCCATTTACCCTGAAGTGAATTTAAATACTATAATGATTAAAAATTCAAAATGGTCACCATTATTATTGTAATTTGTATGACAATAGTTGTAATCCTTGGTAGCTTCTGTTGTGTGACTTATGCCTTCAACATTGGTAAATACTGTGTATTCTATATCTAAAACAGATCCATAGTCTATATACGAGACAGTTGATGAAGAAGATTGGATGGTAAAATGGCCTCAAGCTTCTCCAAGACATAACTTATAGGCATGTATAACCATCCTATTACCTAAAAAAAAAAGAATTAAAAGTAGAAAATGTGTAATGGACTGCATCATACTGGTAATCAGTTGCATTTGTTTGCACCTGTCCTTATTCAGAAACCTGATGTTCATTTGTTGTTGTTTGTTCTATGTGGTTCAGAAGTGTTACATCTTTTTTTTTATATAGAATAGACGGTTGGTTTTTTTTCGGTTTGAATGGTTTTACACTAGTCATTTATGGAGCCCATTATAGCTAGCTGTTCAGTGTGAGCCATGGCTCTGTGTTGTAGACCTATAATAGTTTAATTTTACATATTGTGATTTGGATGGAGAGTTGTCTCATTGGCACTCATACCACATCTTCTTATGTCTATATAAGGAAGTAGAACTGATCAAGAATGAGACAAATAAAAATAAACAAAAAACTAGGGTTCAGAGATACACAATTAATAATGCATATAAAAAGATAACACACCCACATTTTAAGCAACATGGCCTTTGGCTCAAAGTCTTCAATGATATAAATCCACCATTAGGGGAAGTAATTCAGGCTCCATAAGCATCATTTATTTTATTGAGTCAAATCTGGTCCCTGAATAATTACCTGCCTCTTAACGTCCAACAAAACATATTGTCCAATATCATATGTAATTTCAGGGCAATCATAATTTTAAAGAAATATTACTGTAGATTCATTATTATAGGTTGGGTACTTATTTTCAGGGATTTCAGGGGTACATGTAAACCACAAATTTAGTTGTTGAAAGAATTACACATTTTCAATAAGTTTGCATGCACATTTCAGCAGTTCCATGAAAATGCAAGTTTTTCTCAATCCACGGAAATTGGTACCAATAAAAAAATTAATGAATCCACAGTTACATTATACTGTGCTTTGTTCAGTCAAACAGATTGGTAATTGCAAATACTGTCAATCAAATGGTACTTACTGTTTTTGCTACCATACCCATGGGTTCTGGGTATTGATGTGTGAGGAGGGCTAGAAGAGCTGTGAAGGAACACAAACCAGCAGTAAACAAGATAAAGAAAGGTAACTCTTTCTTTGGGTACACTGACACCTCATGGTAAGCTGAAATCATATTGTAGGATTTATAATACATTAATTTCATTTGTAACTTTACAGCAAAATGCTTTGTAGATAAAGGTAATATCTTTGACTAGCTTGCTTGATAGCTGAACGGTGAAGTCATTATTAAATTAAGTATACTACCCTCCTTTAAGGTAGCACAATACAAAGATTTTTTCACTCCCAATCAGACAACTTTAAACTGATGTAATTCATTTCATCCTTCTTTATATTTATAAATGAGGTACCAAAAGAAAGAAGAAAGATTAATCTTTCAAAGTGTGATAATTTCATTATGACATAGTTATTACATAATTAATTATTATGTAATTAGTTGCTATATTCTTATGTCCACACTTGAATGAATTTAGCGTCTTTGTTCTTCATAGCATCCAAAAATATTTTATAGATTCTTGTACAACACAGCTTGACCTCCAAAACCGTGTCTCAGATTTCCCAAAACATTAATAGAACAAATTTTATACCCAATTGAATATAGTGGTCTCTTATGAATTGATGTTACAAACTTCATTGAAGATTTATGAAAGAATGAAATACAATAGGAAAAATCTGAGACACGGTTTTGTTGTGCAAGAATCTATAAAAATATTTTGGGATGCTATGAATAACAAAGAAGCTAAATTCATTCAAGTATGGACATCACAATATGGCAACTAATTACATAACAATTAATTATGTAATTATTATGTCATAATGAAATTATCACAATTTGAAAGATTAATTCTTCTTTCTTTTGGTACCTCATTTATAAAATTTAAAGAAAGATGAAATGAATTACATCAGTTTAATATGATGTGGAATAAGGGTCATAAACATCCAATTTAGCTTAAGCTTAAATCATTTTAGCATAAACTAAATTCATTTAAGCATAAGCTAAAATCATTTTAGCATAAACTAAATTCATTTAAGCATAAGCTAAAATCATTTTAGCATAAGCTAAATTCATTAAGTATATGCTAAAATAACGATTTTAATATTTATGACCTTGATTCCGCGCCAACATTTATGTTTTAAGCTTATGCTAAAATGAATTCAGCTTATGCTTAATTAATTGTTTTATCCAATCAAAATCTCGCTTTCTTAACTACTTTTATACTTTTCTCTGGTATCAATAAATAACCACTTTCTTAAATTAATAAATGTTTTTTCTTAATGTTAATACATATATAAACAGCGGGGACTATGGCCCTCTGTCATCCCACTTATTCAGTCTCTGCTACCAATTAAGCCGATTTTGTATGAAAATTTAGGTCTCACATGTTGGAAAACTTTCAAATTCTTGACACGTGTTTGTTGTTTAAATAAAATTCTATGTGTAATTGTGTATACATTGTATTCGACCTTTTAACCCTTAACGGTGCTATAGATATACAATGTGTACATTTGTTGCCGATTGCATGAATGAAAACTTCACTACGGTGTGGTGTTAAAAGGTCGAACAAGGGCGTAGCTTACATAGAGGCGAGGCAGTTGCCTCGGTGAAAAAAAAAAAAAAATAAAAAAATATTATCTTATTTGTTTAAACAATTTCAACCTGAAGCAGCAGACTAGCAACTAAACGCTTATTAACCGACTTGTATAAATACTATCTGACATTTTGGTGTCAGTATTGATTCGTAGACGGTATCCTTTGTGAATTCAAGACTTTTTGAAACATTCCCTCCTCTTATTGGAAATCCCTTTGCGGTGGTTTTCAGTATTCTAAATACGGTATATCCGAGTAAAAGAAATCGACACAATTGAAGCTAACACATTTATTTAACCCTACTGCAAGCAAAGTCAGTAGAATAGATCATGATGAAGATTCAACTAACGAGACTCCAAGTTCTCAAATCGAGTTTAGAATGGTGCCAAAATAAAGAAGGAAAATAATATATGGGCAAAAAATTATAAATGAATGTTCAAACCCTCATATAACCGGCAGTATGCAGTACTAACATATACAACTGAAACTTCGTTATGTGTTAACCCTCCCCTTTGTCTTCAACCGTAATTACACAGAGTTTCATTGACTTTGATACCAATAAAAATATACAAATTTATAGATATCAATCAACATGCAGACTTGCACAATTCAAATTTTCTTTTTCTATGTTGTCTTTTTTTTTTAACTTTTTTTCTCGCTTTTTAAATTTAGTTTGGCATGAGTAGCATTTACATTTTTAAAAGAGTCATTAATTCTAGTTTTGTTTGTTTATTTTTGCATTGAAAATTCTGAACATGCGTCTTCTAATCATCAAACACGGTCCTGTTTCCTTTCTGATATGACGTTAAATCTTATGTCACAGAAAGGTACAGACACCGATGTTAGAGAGTGTACGACGACTTGGAAATTAATTTGCAGATTATGTGAGGTGATTATATTTTTACGTGTTTTGTTATGTTTTATAACTTTGAGTTGACCGTAGATAAGATAGTATCGGTTTAAATCATACACAACTTACTAAAGACTCGGGAGTCGAACAATTTTGCACCAGACATATTACTACGATATAGTCCACTGCGTTTTGGTGTAGACAGTATGATGACCTGAAGATGTTGTATAGTAATTTGTGTCGTTTCAATGTGGTTGCTGTCTCATGGACATATACAGTGTCCCATGTCTCCTTTTACTCACTGCATGATTATTTGAGTATACTTCAATTTATATCATTCATAGCGTAAACCATTTAATCGTTATCCACTCATCAATCGTTTCAAGGCTTTTAAGGTTTTGCCGGAAACTAGCGGTTTAAAACTCTCCACAAGAGACCAAAATGACACAGAAACTAAACAACTATAGGTCACCGTACGTACTTCAACAATGAGAAAAGCCCATACCGAATAGTCATCTATAAAAGTATGTCATCCTGAACGTCCGTTAGTCCACAATCGAAATTAGGGAACTGATATAATCCAACGTTACAATGAAATCATATGTGATGAGTGTAAACTTTAGATTTTTGGTTCATAAATCTTTATACTGAGAATAAATATCTTTACAGAATCAACATCTCTTACAAACAAAGAGAAAGAAAAAAAGTAACATGGGAGCATGATATTGTAAATACATGTAGCTATTGTTTGAACATACATGTATTAGCATTATTATGTTGAATATTAAAAGTAAAAACTACTATAACTTTAATGGGATTTTTTCGTTTTTCAAATGGTAAAACCTGTATAGCTTCTGGGGAGCTGCGCCCCCCAGACCCCCTGTCTCGGTAATATCAGAGGGCAAGCTACGTCACTGTCGAATACAATATTAAAATCGATGACAAGTTGAGATTAGAACAAATGATGTTTTTCAATCTTGTTCAATGATTTACATACCTGCCAACTGTCACTATTTGCGGGGGATTTCCCCCATGGAGGCTCCCAAATTGAAATTTTGAAAGAGCAATTTTGTCCACAATTTAAACAAAACAATTAATTTTACAGTGACTATTGGCTTATAAAAGTATGAAGAAGCCAAAAAACATCATTAAAATGTATTTGCAGGCCCCCTTGAAGGTTTTTTAGAACTATGACAGCCATCTTTTACGCAAAACCCCCATGGGCATTTTGAAAAGTTGGCAGGTATGGATTTAGCACTATCAGAAATACAGGTCAATTTCTATTTGCAGCACAATTCCATTTTTAGCTTTTGAGTAGTTCTGTTTTTAAAAGAACTTTCTTAACTTTTGCCAATCCTTTTTACCTGTAACAGAAGGGGTCAGTGCAAAACCTCCGGGTACTCGACCCACCCCACCGGGTTTCGACCATCTATATATTAATTTCAGATTTCAAAATAACAATGTACCAAAATCAAGTAAAACATAGTGACTAAAGAAAATCTCCAAAAAAGAACTTTAAAAAAATTATGCAAAATTGAAATTAGACAGCAACCATATGATTTTCTGAGGGGGAGCTATGGATGTTTTCACCCTCAGCTGCCACTATATGTAATGCTAAAATTGAAAGATAAAAATTGCTTTCGACTTGAAGTTCGGAAACAAAATCCATAGCCCCCCCCCACTTTTTCAGAAAAAATATAACTGATACTTTAATCTAACGTATAGAGATATTTTTTTCTAACACAAGTGCCTGAGAGGCCAAGTAAATTTTCAGCTAAATTGCATTTGTAGTTTTAGGTCGAGTTATTCTATTTTTAATTTATGCATTCCACTTTTTAGCGATACATTAGGGGAGGGGATAAATCGAGTCGAATTCAATTAAATGTACATTTTTGTACGTGTGAATGAGGCATTAGACAATGACTGGATTTCCTGTGAATTCAGCTTAGGCTTAATTATTTATGTTATCCAATCAAAATCTTTCTTAACCACTTTTATACTTATCTCCGGTATAAACAAATAACCACTTTTCTCAAATTAATAAAATTCTCCGTTGCTGATCCAGATATGGGCGTAGAGGGCGTACGCCCTCTCCCCTTTGTTTGGACTTTTTTTTATATTATTAAATGATAAATCAGACTATACTTCGTGAATTTTGCCATTTCCCGTGTACTCCAGTAGTTATTTTTTTGGTGGAGTTGACCAGTGTCGAACAAACGTCACTCAGTCATTTTAAAATTCAAATAACAGTAATAAATTGCTTAGGCTGGGGAATTGACACTCATAAAACCTTTAAAGCGAAAAAGGATTGAGAAAGAACGTATTAACTTCTATTTCACTATTCCACCAAACAGAAAGTAATACTCTATTAAATAATAGACTATTACACACTCTTGAGAAAAAAAAGTTCCATAAAAATATTATTTACTTACGAAAACATGTTGAACTCAAAACGCCCAGCCTATTTTAAAATAATATAGCCGAATAATGAGCCAAAGTATGTATAAGCTCTAGATAGATTTAAAGTCTAAGGTACGATTTGAGGAGGCAGTCTTAGATATTTGAGAGAAAACAAATGACTTTGATTTTTGCCTTAAACAAGTTCTGTCCGAAAGTTGACTGAAAACGATAGTTTTGTCCACTTTTTATGCTATTAGAAACAAAAAATTATTTAGCATTAAATGAACATGCATGATGAATAAATACGGGCATATTTTTTTTTGTGGCCGGGGTTTGCATGTATGACCGGAATGACTGTTTCGCCGAACTGATGTGTTGAATACTTTTTCAAGATCATGCAGACTGCAACCTGCCTGCTGGGTGTGGACTTTCTGCCTCCATTTGTCGACCGTCATTCATAAATTGAATTGTAAAATTAACTTACAACAGGTACAAACCAGCGAAAATTATACTTATCTATGTTTTTCTGAGAAGTCCCACATTAAATTTATAAGTACATAGCTTTGGATCCATGCTATCATTTTATGAAAGACAATTAATAGGGAGAATACATGATCCAAAATGTCCAACCCTTACGCTTTACAGCAACTACAAAATAAACATGCCCCACGACAGAAACCGTTTAAAAATTGCATGTTACACTTATTTTTATGTTTTTTAGCCCCAAAAGGATCCCAATATGTTGTTTCTCGCTTCGCTTGCCGATCTTTAAAAACTTAGCCGCCTTTCCAAAATCCTGGATCCGCCCCTGGTTCTATTTTTCACAACACATGTACATCTATATATATAGTAACAATTAATCGAGAGAATATATCAAACAGATATACAATTCAATTACGGACTGCAGTCCGCATATACACATAACCCATTAATGGATAAAAGGGTAAGATGAGATTACTTTCATGAAAGTATGCTAACTTGACCAAATGACTGGTCAATATCAAATTTATATATAAAACCCCCCCCTGAACAAAATAAATACATCCCGTTTGTTTTCAATGGTCAAGTCGTTTTGGTCATCTAGAATAATTAAAAAAAATCAATAATGCCATAAGAATTTGAATTTTTGCGTCCTCAATCAATTATTGCGGGGGGAGGCTCGGATAATTTTGTAGCTATCGTTTTAAAATATTTTTGAAATTGAATTTGAGTTCATTGGTGTCTTTTGCAATGAAAAGAAATAAGAAGATATGATATGAGTGCCAATGATACAACTCTACATCTAAGTCATAATTTGTAAAAAGTAAACAATCATAGGTTAAATTACGGCCTTCAACACGGAGCTTTTACTCAAACCGAACAGCAAGCTATAAATAAGAGCCACACAATTTGTTTTATCATATTTTCGACACTGCCGGGAAATTCTTCAATTAGTTCCTGCATTATTTGATCCTAATCTTCCGCCGAAATGTTTGAAACGTTAATTTTTGTTAAAATGCATTTTCTTACTTTATCTTAAAAATGCACTTTCGCTAAAAAGATTAAAGATCTATTTCTAAAACGTAATAAGTTAACTGTATGCTCATTATTGTAGATCCCGTAAATTCATTTTTGTAGGACCATCGATTAAAATTCATAATTTGACAATTTTCCATCAATATTTGGTGTGATTTGATTTTTTTTTTATCTTAAATCGAGGAACAAACATGTCAAGGTTTTTCTCTTTTGAAATAACTTAAGATTTGATCCGGGTTTATATCAATTCTGCAGAAGCAGATCGGAATCAGTTATGACGTAGACAGTAATCATTCTAATCGTAATCATGTTCATTTACCATAACGACGATGAAAGCACATCATATAATGACGTTTCGACATCATATAACAGTGGCGGATCCAGGGGGGGTTCCGGGGGTTGGAACAATGCATTTGAATGGGAGCATATAGTTGGAACCCCGCCTTTACTCTGTGTTGGGAACCCCCCCCCCCCCCCTTTTAAAATGGCTGGATCCGCCACTGTATAATGAAGTTAACCGAACCACATGATATAAGATTACAAGCACATAATATAATGACACAACCACATCATATAAAGATGTTTGCACATAATATAAGGGAAAATGCACATCATATAAGTATATTTACACATCAAATAAGGACATTTGCACATCATATAAGTACATTTGCACATCATATAAGTACGTTTGCACATCATATAAGTATGTATGCACATCATATAAGTATGTATGAACATCATATAAGTGTAGTTGCACATCATATAAAGACGTTTGGACATCATATAAAGATGTTTGGACATCATATAATGATACTTGCACATAATATAAGCATATTTGCATGTCTTATAAAGGTGTTTGCACATCATATAATGACAAGTGCACATCATATAAAGGTAAGTGCATATCATATAATGACAAGTGCACATCATATAAAGGTAAATGCACATCATATAATGAAACATTGTCATAACAAGACAGTTTTGGCGTACTTACTACACATTCGGTACTCTTCGGCATATCCCTGACCTAGCTCATTTGAAAGGTATTGGCCTATGCTATTCGGCACTTAAATATTTTTTTGGGCTCCGGGCCCGTCTGGCCACTACAGAGATTCAAAGTTGCCCATTATAGCGAATTTTACATATTTACCACACATTCGGTACTCTTCAGCATATCTCTACGACAAGGTTCCAAACTGGACCAAGCTCATTTCAAAGGTATTGGCCCAGGCTATTCCCCGTTCAAATATTTTTCTGGGATCCGGGCCTGTCTGGCCACTACAGAGGTTCAAAGTTGCCCTTATAGCAATTTTTTTTATATTTACCACACATTCGGTACTCCTCGGCATATCTCTACGGCAAAGTTCCGAAGAGGACCTAGCTCATTTCAAAGGTATTGACCCAGGCTATTCGGGACTTAAATATTTTTCTGGGATCCTGGCCCGTCTGGCCACCAAAGAGGTTTAAAGTCGCCCATTTACGTATTTTCCATGCCAACCACATGCACACATTCGGTACTTTTCGGCATATCCACACGGCAAAGTTCCGAACCGGACCTAGCTTATTTCAAAGGTATTGACCCAGGCTATTCCCCACTCAAATATTTTTCTGGGATCCGAGCCCGTCTGGCCACCACAGAGGTTTAAATTCGCCAGTGGGTGACCCGTCACAACGTCATTTAAGCAGTCTCCGGTAGGTTTTCAGTATACAATCATCTGTTTTTTTTCTGGCTTTCCATAAATATTTTTCTATCTATATTTTTAAATGTTTCTGGAGTGATGGTTTTTGGTTTTGTTTGATATATTATATATTGTATTACATCTTTTTGAATCTTTCGTGCCTTTTTATTGATAAAAATCTTTATTACATACATAAAGACAAATATGCACGTTATATAAGAATTTACGACAGCTTGAAAGGGTTATAAAACGACGTATCTTTCCCTGCATGCTTTTTAATGATTTTCAACTAAATTTGAATATTGAATCGACTCCTAACAGCCTGTTGTATATTGAATATCAATTTTAGAATATCTAATGAAGAACAGACCTCTAGCTGCACATACATATCTAAAACGGAATGAAATGCTTTTAAAAAAAATTCAAGCCGTGAAATTGTCGATTTCCACTGATAAATTGCATTTAACTAAGATTGAACGATTTTCGGAACGATTGGGTCTCATGCAGTTTTGGGGTTTCTAGACATATCAAAATTGGCTGCTGGAAAAAAAGTGGCTGCTATCTTGATTGGCCGATAAAAGTGGCTGCCAGCTCGAGTCTGGTTCAGTATTCTCCTGTTCCCACGAAACCCAATTGTCCTATTCTTAATATTGAACGATCCTTAGTTTAAACATATTTAATTATAGTGGATTGGGAAGCAAGTTTTGCAACTTATATTAATCTCTTTCCACTTTGAGGGTGCGAGTGCTGCCTTGTTGCGGCATTAGCCTACTCTTTTTCGAAATCTACAAGGGTGTCTTTAACGTGCAAGAGATATGGCTCTCTCTGAACACGGGTCAGCCATTTATCGTCCCCTTCCGATGGACTATCATCGTTTCCTCAAGATCATACTCGCAGATGGTGTCAAGGGAGAGCCTTAAAAAGTTTATTTAGATTTCTAAAAAAAGTACACTTTTAGCTACATTTAGATTTCAGACTTATAAGATGTCGAATTATTGGACGTCGGACTATTTGGGTGTTGGACTACTTGGGTGTCGGACCAAAAGGGTGTCGGAATATATAGGCTGCCCATAATGGTTTACTTTAACAAACTTTGACTTGGATGAAAAAGTTGAGAAAATCAGCGGACATAAAGCAAAACAGACAAAAAGCAACGGACAAAAAACAAACGGACAAAAAGCAAAAGTGTCGAAAAAAAAAATTATAGACAAAAAGCAAAAGTGTCGGACAAAAAGCAACGTATCGTTCGTTTTAAAAATATACTGGGCATAAAAATGAAAAATGAAAATTATTGATACAAAATAAAACAATCTTACATTTGTATTTATAGAAATAAAAGTTATAAAGGTGAGATAAATAGACTGATATTGCTATAATTCACCTAGTCTGTGTACGTGGTATTATAAGATATTTAGATTCAATGCCATTGCACGATTTTATCCCTATTCACCAACAAAAGAGACCCGGCTTAGACATGAAAATTTATTTTTTCATTACCTATAACAAATATAAATAATCGACATATAATTGAAGAATGATTTTAAGTCTTCGTATCATCAGATCTTTCACGATGTTCGAAAAATGGTCTTCAAAAAGCGGTATTCTGATTGACTAACTGTACATCAAGTGTTATTCCTTAAGCAATTGCATTACTCAATAAAACTTATCCTTCATGATAACAAGAGGTCCCACAATAAAGTGCACAGGTAAATAAAAAATAAAACAATAATAAAATTCGTGTTTTCATGATCATTGCTAAAAACATGTAATTACAAGTATTGAATGCTTCTTTTCGTAACTTCATAGGGTTGTAAAAGTGTTGAACGTACGCACATTTTCAGAATGAAGCGCTTCTTAAATATCATGATAAGTTGAAATGTGACCAGTATAGGTACAAAAAACGTGGATTTTTTTCATTAAAAAAAAATGTGTGGACTTGAACGGCGTTTTTTGTCGACTTAAGCAGAACTTATTATTGTGAACTTTAACGGTGCCACAAAGGTGTCATGAGAACTCTTAATGTTCCAGAACAGGATCCGGGCCTGTCTGGCCACTACATAGGTTCAAAGTTGCCCTTATATAAAGCAATTTTTTTTTATATTTACCACACATTCGGTACTCCTCGGCATATCTCTACGGCAAAGTTCCAAACAGGACCTAGTTCATTTCAAACGTATTGACCCAGGCTATTGGGGACTTAAATATTTTTCTGGGATCCCGGCCCGTCTGGCCACCAAAGAGGTTTAAAGTCGCCCATTTACATATTTTCCATGCCAACCACGTGCACACATTCGGTACTTTTCGGCATATCCACACGGCAAAGTTCTGAACCGGACCTAGCTTATTTCAAAGGTATTGACCCAGGCTATTCCCCACTCAAATATGTTTCTGGGATCCGGGCCCGTCTGGCCACCCCAGAGGTTTATATTCTCCCAGTGGGTGACCCGTCACAACTTCATTTAAGCAGTTTCCGGTAGGTTTTCAGTATACAATCATCTGGTTTTTTTTTCTGGCTTTCCATAAATATTTTTCTAACCTAGAACTGACTAAAAGGTGTCAGGCTGACAGTTCTACGTACTGTTCTAGAACAGTTCTCCTGACAGATTTAATGAGAGGTTAGAAGTGATCTCCACTGTATCTATATTTTTAAATGTTTCTGGAGTGATGGTTTTTGGTTTTGTTTGATATATTATATATTGTATTACATCTTTTTGAATCTTTCGTGCCGTTTTATTGATAAAAATCTTTATTACATACATAAAGACAAATATGCACGTTATATAAGAATTTACGACAGCTTGAAAGGGTTATAAAACGACGTATCTTTCCCTGCATGCTTTTTAATGATTTTCAACTAAATTTGAATATTGAATCGACTGCTAACAGCCTGTTGTATATTGAATATCAATTTTAGAATATCTAATAACGAACAGACCTCTAGCTACACATATTTATTTAAAACGGAATGAAATGCTTTAAAAAAAATACAAGCCGTGAAATTGTCGATTTCCACTGATAAATTGCATTTAACTAAGATTGAACGATTTTCTGAACGATTAGGTCTCATGAGGTTTTGGGGTTTCTAGACATATCATCAAAATTGGCTGCTGGAAAAAAGTGGCTGCTATCTTGATTGGCCGATAAAAGTGGCTGCCAGCTCGAGTCTGGTTCAGTATTCACCTGTTCCCACGAAACCCAATTGTCCGGACTGTGCACATTTGACTTACTCTTGTTCTCTTGACTTACTGATTTAAAGAGAGGTTAGAAGTTATCTCTACTGTATACTACTAAAACATATTACATTCGTTAACAATAAAACATGTCACCAGAATGTTTTGGGATGTTTCAGAAAAAATATGTTTAGTGTTTGTGTTTCTTGGATAACAATATAATGATTGGTTCCCGGCTATATCCATACGACTCCTGGGTTCTTCTAAAGATATTTTGTAGAAGAATCATTAAAATGAAAATAAAATCTGCCGTCGAATATTGTAGATTTTTTTTATATTGGATAACATTAATGAAGTTTACGATGATTATTAGAAAATTAAGACACGCCAGTTCCAACTGTTAAAGGAGCCTATTTTCAGATGTGTCTATAAACCCAAAGGTTGAATAAGATTCAAACGTATTTAACAGACTTATAAAAATTAGGGGCAGGAATGTTAGACTCTTTAGACCTAAACTCTGACCTTCAGTGAAAACAGACCATAAGTTGTCCAACCTGGGCCTTTTGGCCCATTAAGACATTTGACCATTGCCAATAAAATGCACCTAGTAGGTAAACCAGATGCTCCGCAGGGCGTAGCTTTATACGACCGCAGAGGTTGAACCCTGAACGGTTGGGGCAAGTATGGACACAACATTCAAGCTGGATTCAGCTCTAAATTTGGATTGTGATTAAATAGTTGACACAGCATAGGTTTCTGACACAGAATGAATGTGTTCTAATGAACTTAAAATTTTTGTTTTCTCTTAGAGCAATTCACTATGCTGTTGAATATTAATCCTCTCAAAACAAGAATGTGTCCTCAGTACACGAATGCCCCACTCGCACTATCATTTTCCATGTTCAGTGGACCGTGAAATTGGGGTAAAAACTCTAATTTGGCATTAAAATTAGAAAGATCATATCATAGGGGACATGTGTACTAAGTTTGAAGTCGATTGGACTTAAACTTCATCAAAAACTACCTTGACCAAAAACTTTAACCTGAAGCGGGACAGACGGACGGACGAACGGACGGACGGACGAACAGACAGACGGACGGACGGACGGACGGACGCACAGACCAGAAAACATAATGCCCCTCTACTATCGTAGGTGGGGCATAAAAATGTTTGAAGAAATTTTCTTTTTTATTTATGAAATTTCAAATGAGAAAAATTGAACCCAATTTTTTTAATCACATCCCCCTTTCCCTTATTCCAAAACTAATCTCAATTAAAATTTCTAATGGAGTTTGCAACAATAACTACTCATTTAAATACATCATAAAATATTAAGATGTAAAAAAAACTGCTTGTTATCACTGAATGTTATTTATTATAATTTATCAGTTGGTAGTAAAAAGTGAATATACATTGTATATTGTATATAACAAAGATTTAAGTTGATTCTGGACAAAGAAAGATAACTCCAATTAAAAAAAAATCTTGCTATTGCACAATATTTTGCAATTAGATATTTCTTGCTTACTATTCTGGACAAAGAAAGATAACTCTAATTAAAATTTTTTTTGCTATTTCACAATATTGTGCAATTAGATATTTCTTGCCATTGCGCAATACTGGGCAATTGAAAAGACTTGCTATTGCACAATACTTAATATAATAATTTTAGATCCTGATTTGGACCAACTTGAAAACTGGGCCCATAATAAAAAATCTAAGTACATTTTTGGATTCAGCATATCAAAGAACCCCAAGATTTCAATTTTTGTTGAAATCAGACTAAGTTTAATTTTGGACCCTTTGGACTTTAGTGTAGACCAATTTGAAAACAGGACCAAAAATGAAGAATCTACATACACAGTTAGATTTGGTATATCAAAGAACCCCATTTATTCAATTTTTGATGAAATCAAACAAAGTTTAATTTTGGACCCCGATTTGGACCAACTTGAAAACTGGGCCAATAATCAAGAATCTAAGTACATTTTTAGATTCAGCATATCAAAGAACCTAACTGATTCATTTTTTGTCAAAATCAAACTAAAGTTTAATTTTGGACCCTTTGGACCTTAATGTAGACCAATTTGAAAACGGGACCAAAAGTTAAGAATCTACATACACAGCCATGACAGTTAGATTCGGCATATCAAAGAACCCCAATTATTCAATTTTGATGAAATCAAACAAAGTTTAATTTTGGACCCTTTGGGCCCCTTATTCTGTTGGGACCAAAACTCCCAAAATCAATACCAACCTTCCTTTTATGGTCATAAACCTTGTGTTTAAATTTCATAGATTTCTATTTACTTATACTAACGTTATGGTGCGAAAACCAAGAAAAATGCTTATTTGGGTCCCTTTTTGGCCCCTAATTCCTAAACTGTTGGGACCTAAACTCCCAAAATCAATACCAACCTTCCTTTTGTAGTCATTAACATTGTGTTTAAATTTCATTGATTTCTATTTACTTAAACTAAAGTTATTGTGCGAAAACCAAGAATAATGCTTATTTGGGCCCTTTTTTGGCCCCTAATTCCTAAACTGTTGAAACCTAAACTCCCAAAATCAATCCCAACCGTTCTTTTGTGGTCATAAACCTTGTGTCAAAATTTCATAGATTTCTATTAACTTAAACTAAAGTTATAGTGCGAAAACCAAGAAAATGCTTATTTGGGCCCTTTTTGGCCCCTAATTCCTAAAATGTTGGGACCAAAACTCCCAAAATCAATACCAACCTTCCTTTTGTGGTCATAAACCTTGTGTTAAAATTTCATAGATTTCCATTCACTTTTACTAAAGTTAGAGTGCGAAAACTAAAAGTATTCGGACGCCGGACGACGACGAAGACGACGACGACGACGACGACGACGCCAACGTGATAGCAATATACGACGAAAAATTTTTCAAATTTTGCGGTCGTATAAAAAGTATTGACGAAGGGAAGTTTTGACACTCTTTAAAAAATGTGGGTTAGGCATGTTAGACCATTTAGACCCAAGTTCGGACCTTTTGAAGACAAACAATAGAATATCTACCTTTGGAGCTATAGTGAAGACAAACGATGAAATATCCCACTATGGCCTTTAGGCCCATTGAACCTTAGACCATTACCTATCATTTGTCCCTAGTGGGTAAACATGATTTACCTAGGGGAATGTTTGTCAGTTTTTTTCAAAAATTAGAGGTAGGCATGTTAGACCCTGTAGACATAAGTTTGGACATATGGTGAGGACAAAATATGTGTTGCACCACCTGGGCCTTTATGACCATTGGAACTGTGCACTGGTTTAAACAAAGTCAATTGGTAGGAAAAAATCGCTGTGTTCGTGACAATTTTTCTTTCTGCTTTCCTAACTCAATTTTGCTTAAGCAGTCGGACTTAAAGCCTGGACATTTTGATTTTTGTCGAGCCTGCAACTTTTGTTGCAGAAAGCTCGACATAGGGATAGTGATCCGGCGGCGGCGTTAGCTAACTTCTTTAAAGCTTTATATTTTAAAAGGTGGAAGACCTGGATGCTTCATACTTTGTATATAGATGCCTCATGTTACGAAGTTTCCGTCAGTCACATGTCCAATGTCCTTGACCTCATTTTCATGGTTCAGTGACCAATTGAAAAAAAAAGTTCAGATTTTTTGTAATGTTGAATTCTCTCTTATTATAAGTAATAGGATAATTATATTTGGTATGTGCGTACCTTGCAAGGTCCTCATGCTCGTAAGACAGTTTTCAGTTGACCTCGACCTCATTTCATGGATCAGTGAACAAGGTTAAGTTTTGGTGGTCAAGGCCATACCTCAGATACTATAAGCAATAGGGTTAGTATATTCGGTGTATGGAAGGACTGTAAGGTATACATGTCCAACTGGCAGGTGTCATCTGACCATGACCTCATTTTCATGGTTGAGTGGTCAAAGTTACTTTTTTGAGTTTTGGTCTTTTTATCTAATACTATATGCCATAGGTCAACTATATTTGGTGTATGGAAATATTTTTATGATCTATATGTCAGTCGCGCAGGTTTTATTTTACCTAGACCTTATTTTCACGGTTCATTGCTCAGTGTTAAGTTTTTGTGTTTTGGTCTATTTTTCTTAAACTATAAGTAATAGGTCAACTATATTTGTTGTCTGAAAGCATTGTTAGCTCTACATGTCTGCCTGGCATGGTTCATCTGACTTTGACCTCATTTTCATGGTTCATTGGTCTTTGTTTAGTTATCTTGGTTAAATTAATAAATGTTAAGTTTGTGACAGTTTTTAATAAAGCTTTTTACTTAGGACTATCACCATAATATCAATGATTAGTAAAGAAGGCGAGACATTGCAGCGTGTGCACTATAGTTTTAGTTATCTATACTATTAAACGAGAAGACCTCATTTTGTGTGTCGCTTCTCTTCTTTCCACAATAAATTAATCATCATGCCTCTATGATTCTATAGGTACATGGCATAGTCGCATTTGTCATCCATTCATATGATTATTCAGATTGAGCTATTTTGGGAGAAAAACGAGAAAAAAAAAGCGTCCGGATATTATTCCGACATTGGACGCAATTGTAAGTCAGATTAGACTTCCGGTTTGCCTTTTCTTTATACTTTGAACATACATTTACTACGAATAAAGAGTATTTTCTATCTGATATCATTTTCAAATTAACTATCCACGGCGGTCACAGAGTTGATTAATTGATAGAGTCTGTATAATATATAAATGACCGCTGACCCGATTAGTAAAGTGAGAATTGAAAGTAAAAAACAAATACACTTTATTTATAGTAGGATAATGAATAAACTCATCATAGATACCAGGATAAAATTTTGTATATTCGTCAGACGCGCGTTTCGTCTACAAAAGACTCATCAGTGAGTCAATCCAAAAAAGTTAAAAAGGCCAAATAAAGTACGAAGTTGAAGAGCATTGAGGACCAAAATTACTAAAAGTTTTGCCAAATACAGCTAAGGTAATCTATGCCTGAGGTAGAAAAGCCTTAGTGTTTCAAAAATTTTAAAATTTTGTAGGCAGGTAATTTATAAATATAACCATATCAATGATAATTCATGTCAGCACAAAAAAGTGCTGACTACTGGGCTGGTGATACCCTCGGGGAAATAAATCTCCACCAGCAGTGGCATCGACCCAGTGGTTGTAAATAAACTCATCATAGATACCAGGACAAAACTTTGTATATACGCCAGACGTGCGTTTCGTCTACAAAAGACTAATCAGTGACGCTCGAATCCAAAAAAGTTAAAAAGGCCAATTTACATACTATACAGATAAGCGCTAAAATTATCCATGTGTTATTAGAATTAATAGAAACCAAAGGGGAATTTTTGGGGAAATTAACAACTATAGGTCACCGTACGGCCCTCAACAATGAGCAAAGCCCATACCCCATAGTCAGCTATAAAAGGCCCTGAAATGACCATTTAAAACAATTAAAACGAGAAAACTAACAACCTTATCTATATGTACAAAATATAAACGAAAAAAAAATATGCAATTTATAGTAATGAATGTACATAATGTACATTTAAGCACTAAAATTATCAATGTGTTGTTAAAATTAACAGAAAATGAAAAAGGGGGAATTTTGGGGAAAAAAGGATGAGCCGGGCTAGAAAACAAGTGTCCTGTTCCAAGGTACCTTTGACTTTTGATACCTTTTCTGAAATTTTCCAGTCATTAAATCTTTTACAAAATTTCATTGATTACAAAAAAAAAGAAGATGTGGTAGGATTGCCAAAAAGACAGTTCTCCACAAGAGACAAAAATGTCACAGAAATTAACAACTATAGGTCACCGAATGGCCTTCAACAATGAGCAAAGCCAATATCACATTATCAGCTATAAAAGGCCCCGAAATTACAGTGTAAAACAATTCAAACAAGAAAACTAACGGCCTTATTTATGTTCAAAATATGAACGAAAAACAAATATGTAACACGTTAACAAACGACAACCACTATTTACAGGCTCCTGACTTGCATGTTCATAATATACTAAATATATGTTCATACTGTAATTAATAGAGAAAAAAAAAGGGAATTTTTTAAATAAAGAAGAAGGAATAAAAAAGACATTTTCCTGTCCCCAAATATCTTTTCCTGAAATTCTCAAGTCATTAAATCTTCCTACAACACTTTACACACTTTCAATCACGCTCTGAATGCCCGTGATTTCGCGGGTGTGTTCTAGTAGTCTTAAACTATACAATAATTTTGTCGATGTTTGTCTTGTATATGATATGTAGATGATGTCGACTTATTTTTGATTTTTTGTATTTAGTATACAGTATGTGATTTTGTCATTATTGAAGGCCGTATGGTTGCCTATAATTGTTAACATCCCAATAGTCTAGATGAAAGCCATAAAATGACAGGAAGCTCACCATATTTTATATTGCATATGGTTTGTTTTTAAGTTTTTTCATGTTGAAGGTAATAGGTAAGCTTTAAATAGGATTCACTGTCTAATGCCTCGTTCACACGTACAAAAAAATGTACATTTAATTGAATTCAACTCGATTTATCCCCCTTTTATATCGCTAAAAAAGGGGAATACATAAATTGAAAACAGCACTCAATCTAAAACTACACATGCAATTGAGCTGAAAATTTACTTGTCCTCGCAGGCACTCGTGTTAGAAAAAAATAAGGTATCAGTTATACATTTTTCTGAAAAAAAGTGACTGTGCCTGATCTTTTTTTAAGCAATACAACATTGTGCACAGTTTTTAAACAAATCAATTGATCAGTGTTTGATTGAAAGGGGAAAATTCTTGCTACGCTCAATGTAATAGGAACGTTTTTGGCCACTTACCCAGTTAAACAACGGGATCCAAAGTTTTTCGTGAATGGCCGAAAAGTCAATTTTGCTATTCTCTCATGCACCGCTTGCTTGGATGCATTTATTCTTCTCGAGTGATTTTGCGACTAAGGCAGCCACCATTAAACTGTATGGATTTTTATTCCGGACAGAGTTTTTTTTAACAATCTTTATTTTTTTTTTTTTTGCGACAAGACGAAAGCAATTTTTTTTTCAATTTTAACATATGCTGAGGCTGAAACAAACATTTTTTTTTCTCATCTTAAAAAACTTTATTTTTTCTTCCAAAAGCTGGAATCAAACTTATCAAAAAGATCCATAGCTCCCTCTACTTTGACTTTGAAATCTGAAATTAATATACAGATGGTCAAAACACGATAGGATGGGTCGAAGTCCCCCGTGGTGTGGCACAGCATGACCCCTCCAGGATTGGCAAAATTTAAGACCGATCAGAAACAGAACTACTCGAAAACTTTAAATGGGATTGTGCTGCAAATAGAAATTGATCTGTATTTCTGATAGTGCTAAATCATTGAACAAGATTGGAAAACATCATTTGTTCCAATCCCAACTTGTCATCTATTTTAATGTATACATTGTATTCAACCTTTTAATCCCACACAGTAGTGAAATTTTCTTTCATGCAATCGGCAACAAATGTACACATTGTATATCTATAGCATCCTTTTTAAGTTGAAAGATCAAATACAATGTATAAACAATTACACAAAGAAGTTTATTTAAATAACAAAAACGTGTCAAGAATTTGAAATAAATTTTCCAACATGGGAAACCTTAATTGTTATACAAAATCGGATTAATTGGTAGCAGAGGCGGATTTAGCAGGATGGCAGAGAGCCATATTTTTACATTAAGAAAATCTTTTATTTATTTGAGAAAAGTGGTTATTTATTTATACAAGAGCAAAGTATAAAAGTAGTTAAGAAAGCGATATTTTGATTGGATAAAACAATTCATTAAGCATAAGCTGAGTTCATTTTAGCATAAGCTAAAATCATTTTAGCATAAGCTAAATTCATTTTAGCATAAGCTAAATTCATTTTAGCATAAGCTAAAATCTTTTACCATACGCTAAGTTCATTAAGTATATGCTAAAATAAACTTTAATTTTAATATTTATGACCTTGATTCCGCGCCAACATTTATGTATAAGCTAAACAATTAAGCATATGCTAAAATGATTTTAGCTTATGCAAAAATGATTTTAGCTTATGCAAAAATGATTTTAGCTTATGCAAAAATGAATTCAGCTTATGCTAAAATGAATTCAGCTTATGCTAAAATGAATTTAGCTTAAGCTAAAATGAATTTAGCTTATGCTAAAATAATTTTAGCATATGCTAAATTATAATATAGCATATGCTAAATTCCATGTTTATGACCCTAATTCCGCGTCATAGTTTAAAGATGTCTGATTGGGGATGAAAAATCTTTGTATTGTGCTACCTTAAGTGTAGACCAGTGTATCTGTATGTAAGACTAAAATAATCTGCTGTAATAAAACATTTAAGATACAACAGTACGCAAATAAAAAGTTGGTTTTGTCTGTAAGCTTAATTTGTTAAGAAATATTAACTATGCATTGCAATTGAAACTGTCATCTTTATACAATGGAAAAGGTAAGATTTTACTGACTGTAAAGAAAACCTTTACTAAAAACTAATTGGAACAAGAATTTGTGCGCATTGGACACCATGTTCTGCTCTGAATATCACATTTCAATTTTCACTGGCATAGAAATATGATAGTGGGATTGGGCATGGTGTCCTATAGACATATATTCCTGTTTAAATTAATAACTTATTTCATCATATGAAATTTTCCTGATTGTATCTTATTAAATAAAATAATTCATTTTCAAATCAAATATTTTTTTATATATTTTGCCATCTTCCAGAAATACGGAAAACTTGAATGACTTCCTATACTGGTAAATCATTCAAGGAAATAAACCTGCTTAATTATTGAAGCCAATGATAGCTTATTTGTTCAAGTTAAGTTAAGGGGCCTAAAAATAAGATTATCATTCTATACCTGGTAATAATTCTCTGTCAGCACTTTCTGTACATGTTGGGTAGGGGTAAAATAAATGTCCTTTCTCTAGGGGATATGGTATCATTCTAAAAGCTGAAAAATAATGAAATAATTCTACAATTGTGTAAAGATTCATTAATATCTATCCAGGCATTTGAGGTGTTACACTTGAGGGAGACTTTTACCATATTTCACAATATTGTTTTTAAGTCAGTTGATTATCTCCCCTTTATCACACAAAAAAAACAAATCAAAGAATTTCAGAACATTAATTCAACATAAAATATATAGTCTTAAATAAGCCTTTTGCCATCTATTGGAGCTGTACAAATAAGAAACATAAATAAATTTATCACCAATCCAGTTTAGTATTATATACCTATACTATGAAAGTCTTATAATTCTTAACTTGTTGATAAAATCATGTTGATAACATTACAATAAAAAATGCTCATTAACTTTATTCTATCTTTTTTTAACCAATAACTTGAAATAAATTATAACCCATGCAGTGTTCTTCTTATAACATCTTAGCATAAAAATACCAATAAGCTTTATTCTCTTATCAAATTTTCAAATGTTTTTGTGATAAAATCATTTCTCCTAATGCTATATATTTCAGCTGTTTGGAAATCTTCTATTTGCCAGAAAGCTGTTTTTCTATTCTTAGGAGGAAACTATATTCCCATATTGTATCCACAAATAAAAGTTTTGGATTCTCTAAAATCAGTAATGAGCAATAATTATATGTCTGCATCAAATTCCTTAAGGGCCCAAAAATGTGTATGTGCTCACAAGCCAATGAGGATATTAATCATTGTTTTAAAGCTTTACCATGATTCACAAATAAAACCATCAAAATTAGCGCATTTTTGGAGATACTAAAAGAACAATAATAAAACTTACTTCCTTCCCATGTACAGTGTAAAAGATTGAGAGCGCCATCTACTTTTTTCCAGTGTGGTAAGTGGAAGAATGCATATGCTATAGCCTCACTATCACCTCTCTTAAGTATGTGTTCTGGTGGAAGGATTAAACTCTTCATTTCTAGTAAATACTGAAAATAAATATAAACAATACTGTAAGGGGTCATGTGTTGAAGTAGAAGTCACAGCTCAATGTCTTCAAAGACTAATAAAATCATTTTTTTCATTTTAGAGTATACATTAGTGGTAAATACTTGAATATGTTAAAAGATACTGCATAAAAAATAAACTATTTTCAAGATTTTGTGTGTGGATATTTTTGTTCATATATAATTATAACTTGGTATGATGATAGTCAATGAATACTAAACATCCAGAGGGTTATAAAGAGCCCGTAATTGAGCTTGGAAAATAAATAACAGTAGTAGTATTCTATTTACCACAGCTCACTGAAGTATACCCAACATTTACATTTATTTAAGAATTGAATGCTCTTTTTTGTAAATTTATTGGGGTGTAAAAGTGTTGACCAAAGTACATTTTGTATGAAGCGCGGAAGCACTTTATACTAAAAATGTGCGCACGGTCAACGCTTTTACAACCCTATAAAGTTACAAAAAAAAGCATTCAATACTTATAATTACATTTTTACCTATAGGATCATGAAAACACGCCTTTTATAAAGATTTTATTTCATTTACCTGTGCACTTTATTGTGGGACCTCGTGTCATCATGAATGAAAAGTTGCATTGTGTAATGCAATTGATTAAGGAATATTACGAGATTGCTAGTTAGCCAATCAGAATAACGTGTTATAATGAAACATACATCTAATGTAATTATTTACACATGATAAAGTTCAACTCCTGATAATGTATGTATCAGCATTTAAATTGAGAATGGAAATGGGGAATATGTCAAAGAGACAACAAACTGACCGAAGAGCAGACATCAGCTGAAGGCCATCAATGGGTGTTCAACACAATATTGTGTATAATACCTTTGGACAATGTGGATTAAATTCCACAGCTCTGTGTATAGCCTCTACGGCTGTCATTTCTGCTGTACTTAATCCTCTTTTTGAAGCAGTATCAGGTGAGAATCTACAAAGATAAAAATAGCATGAGAATGAGACAGTCAATCAAACTTAAAACATGGAAGCAGAAGGCAAATGAATAACCAAAAATTTGAATTTTGATAAAAAAAATGTCCTGAAAATTTGTTAACATCAGATTCAATTCATCAATATACTCAGGACAATTTTTTTATGGCTCTTTCATATGTTGTGTGTTTCTGTATTCTAATTATAATATTTCAGAACAAGAATGTGTCCCAAGTACATGGATGCCCCATCCCCACAATCATTTTCTATGTTCAGTGTACAGTGAAAATGGGATATTATCTCTAATTTGGCATTAAAACTAGAAAGATCATATCATAGGGATCAATGTTTACTATATATTTTAAGTAGATAGGACTACTTCACCAAAAACCACCTCAACGAAAAACCTTTAACCTAAAGTGGGACAGAAGGATGAACAAACTTATGAATAAACACAGACAAGAAAACTTAATGCTCAAAAATGGGACAAAAAAAATTAAATAATGTGACATAAAGTGACTTACTTATCGGCTACTGCCCTTGCTTTTAGTAATGCTGCTGTGTAACATATAGTGACTTACTTATCGGCTACTGCCCTTGCTTTTAGTAATGCTGCTGTGTAATATATAGTGACTTACTTATCGGCTACTGCCCTTGCTTTTAGTAATGCTGCTGTGTAACATATAGTGACTTACTTATCGGCTACTGCCCTTGCTTTTAGTAATGATGCTGTGTAACATATAGTGACTTACTTATCGGCTACTGCCCTTGCTTTTAGTAATGCTGCTGTGTAACATATAGCTGCTGACTTAGGTAAACTGATATCTATAAATTATAAATAGATAAATTGTAAATAAACCAGATTTTATAAATTAGAATTAAAGAATGCATAAATATATATAAAGTAAACAAAAAGGTACACAATACACTTGTGTTAAAATTTCATTTGATCTTTTCTAGAAAAGTTTATCATATAATAATCAAATTTTATAATTTTATAATGATATATAGTACACAAATATGTCAGTGTATCATTTTCTAATTTTCCAATGATTAAAATTAGCTCAATTTACAGACAAATCAAACTCAGTCATTGAAGGGGAAGTAAGGGGTTGCCTTACAAAGGGAGATAATTATGTACATCTGCATATGCCTGTACATCTAATGGAAGGGGTGGTAAGAGATTGCATTACAAAGGGAGATAATTGTGTACATACCATCATATTTAGCTAGTAATGCCTGTACATCTGCCTATACTTGTACATCTAATAGAAGGGGAGATAACAGATTACATAACAAAGAGAGATAATTGTGTACATACCATCATATTTAGCTAGTAATGCCTGTACCTCTGCCTATGCTTGTACTTCTAACTGGATGGGAGGTAACAGATTGCATTACAAAGGGAGATTCAGACATGTGACAGAGTTGTCAAGCCACAACTGGAGATTTGGAAACTTTCAGCTGGAGTTTGGGCCTCATAACTGGAGATTTTTTATCAACCTTTTTATCGACATTCGCAAGATTTTGTGTGTGTGTTTTTAAAAACTGCATATCTTCCTTTTTTGTTAAAAAAATACCAATTATTCCATACCTTCAAGCACCTGCATAGGCATTTTTACTTGATAGAAATAGAAGATAAGGAGTTTTCAAATATTTATTCATCATATATAGTTCAGGATAAAGTGATAAGCCATCATACAAGTCATACAAAGTTGGCAAAAAGTACCTCTGCTTTATATAAATAGCCACATTGTCAACTTTAGTACCACTACTGAAAATGTTTGAAACAGAAGGTGTTGAGTTGATAGAATTGTGGGAGCTTTCTGGTGGGTAGCTGTCTCCATATATTTGGTCAAGTAATTAGGGCCACCATAGTCAATTTTGCATGAAGTGTAGTAAGCATGGTCTTGACCCTTGGCACTGGACGTGCACCATTTTTAAAGGAGTAGGTTCAGTAAGACCCCTTTTTGGCCCCAAAATATAGCAGTTTTACAAAATTGTAAAAATGTAACCGTTTAGTTATTTATTTGACAGAAGAATGCTTCTGCTATATAAATATGGGCTGTTTTTGACAATACAATGCACATATATCGGGTACTAACACCATTAAGTCATGCTAAAATAGTGAAATCTTCACAATTCTAGCATTTTAGTTAAATTTTAGACGGTTTTCGTGTAAAACAAAAGTGGCCGCATTCGTGTTCATCCTTAATATTGAAATGTAAGTTGTATTTTATGATAATACATAACATATATAAAGGTTGAGGATGAACACGGATGCGGCCACTTTCATTTTTGACAAAAACCATCTGAAAATTGACATTTTTTGGCATATTTGGTAGATTTTTCATATTTGAGCTTGAATCGGATCGCTTTTAATGACTAAATAAGTTAAAAATTGTCACATAAACTAATTGATTCAAATGAAATAGACACTTAAGTGTTTAAAAAGTGGTCAAAATCTTTCGTCTGATGAACCTGAAATTTGAGGCCAAAATGGATCCTTATCGGACCTACTCTTTTGGCTAGATACTTTGTCTTCTTTAATTTGATGCTGGGGTATTTGGTGATAACATACAGTTTGCATTTTGTCAAATTATAAGACATGTAAGACAAACACACTTATAGGTATTCCATTGTCTTCGATAGAAAACAAGCCATATTTATCATATTTGAGTTGATTTCATTGTCTTTGAGGTTCAGTATAAACTGTAAATCTGTTCCATGATTTCAACAGCATCAAAATTTATTAAAGTGTTTTATCAGCATCAAATTTCAAAATTTTTTAAGTCGATGTTTATACAACTGTTCTATAATAATGTCAGTATTTCACTTTTAATCATCCAGACGTGTATATTTAACTAGCTAGTTGATTGCTAGGTAAATGCCAATCATCTTTTATTGTTGTATATACAGTCTAATCCTTAACACCTTCATTGATTACTCGAGGCTATTTTCCTATTTACCTTTTTGACACAAATTCCATTCAGGAAACTTCCGTTTTTCTCGGACTTTTCCCATATCAACTTTGAGTTTCTCGGACTTTTACCTGTCCGTATGTATTTTGTAAACAGAAATGTCTTCTGAAATTTTTTCGAGATTGATATTTTCAAAAAGTGGAAGATTTCAAATTTTAACGGGAGGGACAGAAGAGGGTCTGAAAAGCGGGAGATTTTAACTCCCGCCGGAAGCATCACATGTATGGAGATTATTGTGTACATACCATCATATTTAGCTAGTAATGCCTGTACATCTGCCTATGCTTGTACTTCTTATAGAAGGGGAGATTAGAGATTACATAACAAAGGGAGATAATTGTGTACATACCATCATATTTAGCTAGTAATGCCTGTACATCTGCCTATGCTTGTACTTCTTATAGAAGGGGAGATAACAGATTACATAACAAAGGGAGATAATTGTGTACATACCATCATATTTAGCTAGTAATGCCTGTACATCTGCCTATGCTTGTACTTCTTATAGAAGGGGAGATAACAGATTACATAACAAAGGGAGATAATTATGTACATACCATCATATTTAGCTAGTAATGCCTGTACATCTGCATATGCTTGTACTTCTAATAATGCATCAATGAGATTCTCATGAATGTTGAATAAATTTAATGTGGGAAACTCTTTCATTAACTGCAAAATAAACAACTTAATTACACAACTGACACTACTTCTAAACAAGAATGTGTTCATAGTACACGGATGCCCCACTCGCATTATCATTTTCTATGTTCAGTAGACCGTGAAATTGGGGTCAAAACTCTAATTTGGCAATTAAATTAGAAAGATCATATCATAGGGAACATGTGTACTAAGTTTGAAGTTGATTGGACTTCAACTTCATCAAAAACTACCTTGACCAAAAACTTTAACCTGAACGAACGGACAGAAGGACAGACGGACGGACGCACAGACCAGAAAACATAATGCCCCTCTACTATCGTAGGTGGGGCATAAAAATTGTTTATAAAATTTGATATGGTCTAGTTCAGTCTTGTCTTGTTTCTTTCAAGTATTTGCTAAGCAATTTGGCATCATGGAAGTGAGTAAAAGTTTCTACAGGAATCATATTTAATAATCAATCTCATAATATTGTTTGATGAAAAAAAAAATCACAATAATATCTTCTTTTATTCTTCCTATTTTCTTAATTTACAAAACCAAATAATACAATGACTTAAGTATTGTCCTAAAAAAGTCTGTGAATTTATAGTTAACTGCAGATATCTTATTCAGTGGTAAGACATAAACTTGCACAATATTTTTTGCTTACCTCTCTCATCATTTTGATTGCTTCCCTTGTTCTACCTAATTTTCTAGCACACATGGCAAGTCTCCTTTTTATATAAACTATCACATTTGTGTCTCGCCCTGTAACAGATTCAAAGAATATCATCATTAAAAAATCCATCTTAGTTTAAATAGATTGTAAAAAAAGAATGTAAATTTCAGAGATGATGTTTCTCATAATAAGAACTCCCCAAAAACATTGTGGTAAAAATAGTTAAGTTCAAAGGGGGCCCAGTGGCAGATCCAGAAATTTTCATAAGTGGGGGCCCACTGACTGACCTAAGAGGGCACTCCAGTCATCCTTCAGTGATTTCCTATATAGGCAACCAAATTTTTTTCCAAAAAGGGCCGGCCCGTGCCCCCCTCTAAATCCGCCTCTGGGACCAAACTAAATTCTGCAAATGATTTTATCTCCATTAACATTTGAGGTAAAAATTGAAGCAAAGTGAACACAGTAAACAGAACATTTTGAGACAGACACACAGACTTATAACTATACTACCAAAACGTATAATTTGTGTTGGACAGACAGACATGAAGGCCATACAGTGACCTATCAGGGATCTCCATGGATGAAAATTGAACGATGGAGGAACTTTCACCATTACAAACCGTGTCTATGCTGTACAGTGTAGCGCGATCCGAAATATTTTATCCCTCCATACAAGGAATGGTGAACATGCTAATTCATTGCTTATTTAAATTATATTTATTTGAATTTTCATTATAGAATTAGAAGGATCAATATTTTCATTTATCGCGGTTTTTAACCATTCAAATGCCAAGTCTTCATGGTCCCCCCTTAAGTCGAGAATGACCAAAAGCTGTCATGAAGGGCCCCATGTAGATTTCTTGTATTTTTGGTAATTGTTATGGGGGTTAAAATTCATATGATGTGGAGCTTATTTGTCATGGACACTTGTCAAATTCAAACCCCATTACCGGTATGGCTGATTTGCAGCAACAACAAAATGATTCGTACGGGTTATGTAAAAGGTTAAAGAGATTTGTAAAGCAAACGTTGACAAATGAAAAGGTTTTTAATGACTTTATCTGGCAAATTGATGCTGTGCAACATGCATCTTTCGAGTCTGAATAGAAACCAGAAACGCGGATGTATCAATTTGATTGTAATATACGAAATGAATTCGGAATTACGATACGATATTTCTTTACAGGAAATATTTAAGTTTTTACTTTTAAACTTTTAAAGTAATTCTAAATTATCGTTACAGCAGTACTCGAGTTATTTGCGATGAAATAATATTTACTGTTTTGCGTCTTATTTTGTACTTCTTAAAAAAGGGGGATGCTGATTGCGTAAGTCAAAATAAAGCATGTGTTCGACTTGTTAAACTGTTTTCTTTGTAACTGGATTATTAATTTATTTATTTAATCTAAATTATCATTATCATTTGCTGAAACTTAGTTGATTAATTCGACAAATGAATCATCTATCCTCAGATAGTGTTCTCCTGTCTGGTTTGTTGATCTACCTGTACAAGCTCAGGTACAAGTGATTAGCGATCTTAATCCGGATATCCCTCAGGCGTTAGAACTGTATTGGATTATAACATAAAAAGCCTAAGGGTAATGCAATTACATACATTTGATTATAAATTGATAAAAAAAAAATAGCGTCGGGCTACAAAAAACGATGAAGTTTTGAACGAGGGCGGAAGACAATTTAACGATGGCGCAAGACAATTAAACGATTGCGAAAGTCATTTGACGATGGCGTGGCGCCATCGTTAAACAGGCCATGGAGATCCCTGCCTATAGCTGTTAATTTCTTGGTCATTTGGTCTCTTGTGGAGAGTTGTCTCATTTGCAATTTGTATTATTTTTTAATATAAAATCAAACTTATAACTTTATCACTACAAATCATCATTTGTGTGGAACAGACAGTCAGCAATACAAACTAATATCTATATTACCCCAAATTATTATTTGTGTGGGATCAAAATTTATATGATGTGATTTAGAAAACAGTATAACAAAACCAATATAGTGGTTAAGATTTCAATTAAGCTTACTTGAGACCTTTAAGAAAGTTCTGTTGATGTTTGCAGTTATAACATAGTAGTTGTGTACCATTGTTAAGATTGTACATGTATAAACCATTATAATATTTGAAACCTACTGTATGTTGCTTCATGCTGTAAGTTTTGATGTTGTGTCTGTTGTGATTTTCTGTATGATATTTCTGCTGTTTTGTAAGCCTGCTTAAACATTTTCTCAGCCTACAAAATAAATATTTTCTCAATTTGATGGTTAAAGTCCCATAACTCTAGAATGAAAAATATCTAAATTTTCAAATTTTCTTTAACGAATCCTTGCAACAGTGTTTAGGGTAAATTAGTCAAATCATACTCAAATAAAGTAAAATTTAATGAAATCTGATGGTGAAAAACTCATAACTCTAGAATTAAAAAGACAGAAATTTAGAAATTGAAAAGGAGCTTTTTTTTCAAATTCTAAATAAATATGGGTAAGATATGTTTGGGGAATGAATAATATAACACGTCTGTCTTTTTTAAAAGAAAAACATGTGATAAGTGAATTGTTATCTTAAAAAAATAATTTCTATTTAAAGTATAAAGTTTATCTTGGTATCAAACTTCAAGTAACCCTATACAGCCACATCTGCCACAAACATTAACATCTACCATGAAATTATTGTTTTTTGTTGGATACTTATTTCAATGAAACTCATTCCTAATCACAACCCAAATTCTAAATACAAATGAAATCAATTTTTACATCAGATTTGTCATATGTAAAGTTTAATCCATAAACAAAAGAAAACTTTTACCAAAGTCATTTAAAGAATAGCACAAAACATTGAATGTAACAGAGTTCTTTCAAAGTAGAATGGATAGAAAATGTAACATTACAAAGCCTTGCTTCTGCAGCTTTCTGATGAAAATTTAATGATCATTCTGCCATTCAATGTTATATACATACATCTGCTATAGAACTTGTATCTTCTTCTGCTAACAATATTATAGCTGTACAACATCTGTCAAAGGAAACAAAGGTCGAATTGATATAGTGCAACATAAAATGATATGATGATAGAATATAAGTTCTGATATTGTAAATTTGAAAGATTGTACATAATGTAAAATTTTTAGCAAAATCTTCCATATTCCTGTTGGGTTTCTGTCTCATGGGGTATTTCCCACATATTCCTTTTATTAATACTCAATGTAGAAAGTGGAGTTATTGGTCATCTTATCTGTATCTTATAAAAAAAATTGTACTTGTTAATATTATACATGTTGTATTATATAAGTTTATAACGTTAAAAACTTCAGCTATGTTTTCTCAATTGCTAAACTCTCTTGATTGATTGATTGGTGTTAAATGCCACTTTCAACACTATTGTTCTATTTTTAGACGGCAAAGTTTTTATTGGTTTAGGAGCCAGAGTAGAGTGCATGAAGAGAACCAGATCCTTTAGAAGGAAAACGTGACAATCCTATTCAATTTAGATTGGAGTCGATGCACCTTCCATGTGCAGGATTCAAACTCACAAGCTCAGAGTTGATACAGTAGGTCGACTTCTTAGACCAATAGGTATATAATAGAATTAAATATTAGGATAAGCAACTGATTATCATTACATAACAATTCTCATTATATCTTACTCTGGGTTTTTCTCTAATGCATCTTTAGCAGCTTTGATTCTTGACTGAGGATTTCTTTCCCTCCATGCTCTTTGCATTACTGAAAATATATCAATAAATTACATTCAAATAATTTAGCAAACACAGAAGCAGATATATTGCTTAAAAGGCCTCAAAATATACATAGAAACAACACTCAGTTTCAAAATATATATCAGTTATAATTACAACTGTGCAGGGCTTTAAGCAAGTCAAAAGGTTGTTAAAAAACCCCCATCATCATCAGTTAGAATTCTATTATTTGACAGTTGATATTTTCAACATTCTTTACAGATTTGACAATTTATTATAAGTTTGCATGTCTGAAGTTTAAACATTAATTGGAAATCAGTCACAAACCTTTTATTGTAAAATAGCAGACTTGAGAGCTTTAAAGATTTTACTTAATTTGATTCCTTCTTCTTTGGAAAAGTTAGACATCTGTCTGATTGGATCTGTCTGAGATTTTATTCTCAAGAAACCTTATTTAGGTCCATCAGATGTTAAATGTGTTTCATTCTCATTTTTACAAATCAAATGATTGCTAAATTTAATGCCCTTTCATTGTAACAACTTGACAGTACTTTTTCAACACTATTATGTTATTTTCTCTTCATTTTTGCAACTAATTGAAATCTTTGTGATTTTAGACATATCATTGGAGTTGAGTACACTCATTTGTCTACAGTTTTAAAAATGCAGTGAAAGTTTTAATCCTAGAAAATCCAAAATATCTAATTTGTGGTGTCAAACTTTGCATTAACAAATCATAAGAAGATACATCTTTCAGCTGGTCTTAAAATTTTGGGGTTTACCAATAATCCATGAAACATCATAACCAACAAATAAAAGCACATTGTGTTAACAAATCATATTTAAATTGTTTTTCAACTTACTTTCAAATTCTTGTTTTCCAGCATCTGATTCACATGTAAAGAATGTTTGGTGATCTTGTGCTGAGAGATTCATGTCGTAATACGTTAATGGTTCTTTACCCCTCGCCCAATTATATCGCTGATATTCTGAGCCTCGGAATAAATTCAATGGATTTCTCCATACTTTACATTCTGAAAATACATTTTAAGTTCAGTTAAAAAAGATTCAACATTTTCATGGGTCAATATGAACTAAAAAAAAATAATAATAAAAAATATCTGAAATTTAAAGAAGCTATAATACAGCTTAGTATTCTGAAAATTGTTGTAATTTTGTAGTTTGAAGTATTTTTTTGCTTGATTTGTTGATTAATATCACTTTATTTGTTTTCATCTACATTGTGTGAAATCTAGTTGATAGTTGTCTCATTAGCAATCAAACCACATCTCATTACTTTTTAAAGGCTTTTGTCTAAACTGATTTTGCTGTGTTTTACATGTTAATAAATGTTTGTCCAATTCTCTTATATACAATGGGCCATTCAATGGCACCATGTTATGTTTGTATATGTTGTGTGTTGTAGTAATGGTTTATTAATTAGGTCTTTCCACCTTTCCGTGGAAAGACCTATTGATTTTGTTCTGATTATTATTTTTTTTTTTTCTTCCGCCTAAATTTTTTCTTGCGTATTGTTGATGTTTCAAAAGATGTCGCTTAGATATTTGGAATATGATATCGTATAGTTTATACGCTTTAAAAATTTTCAACCGCGTAACAAAATACTTTACGTTGTAAGAGTTATCTCCCCAAACACTGTTTTTCTTGTGGCCACTACTCCTTCGCAACCGTAAAAGATTACGACAAATTTATTTTACCAAATTGCTCGTTACATCTTCAGGATTAGTAGTTTAGTTTCGACCGAAGCTATCCGGAGACTCCATATGACAGTTATTCCCCCTTATGTATTTGATATAAGTGAAATGCATTTCTAACTGGTAAACTATAAGTAATAGAGACCTAGGATCTTTTGATTTGAGATCCTTGGTCCAAAAAAATAAAAATAAGGTCAAGGTCAAAGGTCAAGGTCATATTCTAAATTTTTATTTTGGCTTATTTTTACTTATTTTCAAAACCTTATAACATATCAACATCTTATTTTCACTAAATTGTTAGTTAAGACATGCCGTTACTTATAAATTTTGGTTGACAGGGTGCGTAAACAATAAATAGGAGTTTTCGCCCATCTTATATTTAGAATTATGCGTAAAGTGATATAACTCATTAACCATACATAATAAAGACCTAGGGTCTTTTGATTTTAGATCCTTGGTTTATGACCTTGAAATTGAGGACAAGGTCATAGGTAATTTGCACGTTCTAGATTTTGACCTTTGCTTTAAATTCATATTTATACATTATAAAGCCATAGGAACTGACATTTAAGATTGATTTTAATATTTTGATAATAAAATAGATCTTTACTTGTGGAAAGACCTTCAATTGTTCTTTGAACAATTCGTTTTTAATTTTCATCTATCTTTTGTTGACTGACAATTAATTTTGCATAGACTGTTCTCTGACAATTTACCAGACAGACTGTTATCTGGTAATCTACCTTGCATAAACTGTTGTCTGACAATTCACTTGATTTTGACTGTTGTCTGACAATTTACCTTGCATAGACTGTTGTCTGACAATTTATGTTGCATAGACTGTTGTCTGACAATTTACGTTTCATAGACTGTTGTCTGACAATTTACATTGCATAGACTGTTGTCTGACAATTTACTTGCTTTTGACTGTTGTCTGACAATTTACTTTGTGTACTGTTATCTGACAATTCACTTGATTTTGACTGTTGTCTGACAATTTACCTTGCATAGACTGTTGTCTGACAATTCGCTTGATTTTGACTGTTGTCTGACAATTCACTTGATTTTGACTGTTGTCTGACAATTTACCTTGTGTAGACTGTTATATGACAATTCACTTGATTTTGACTGTTGCCTGACAATTTACCTGGTATAGACTATTGTCTGACAATTCACTTGATTTTGACTGTTGTCTGATAATTCACTTGATATAGACTGTTGTCTGACAATTTACCTTGTGAAGACTGTTATCTGACAATTCACTTGATTTTGACTGTTGACTGACAATTTACCTGGTATAGACTGATGTCTGACAATTCACTTGATTTTGACTATTGTCTGACAATTCACTTGATTTAAACTGTTGTCTGACAATTTACCTTGCATAGACTGTTGTCTGACAATTTATGTTGCATAGACTGTTGTCTGACAATTTACGTTTCATAGACTGTTGTCTGACAATTTACATTGCATAGACTGTTGTCTGACAATTTACTTGATTTTGACTGTTGTCTGACAATTTACGTTGCATAGACTGATGTCTGACAATTTATGTTGCATAGACTGTTGTCTGACAATTCACTTGATTTAGACTGTTGTCTGACAATTTACGTTGCATAGACTGATGTCTGACAATTTATGTTGCATAGACTGTTGTCTGACAATTCACTTGATTTAGACTGTTGTCTGACAATTTACTTTGTGTAGACTGTTATCTGACAATTCACTTGATTTTGACTGTTGTCTGATAATTCACTTGATATAGACTGTTGTCTGACAATTTACCTTGTGAAGACTGTTATCTGACAATTCACTTGATTTTGACTGTTGACTGACAATTTACCTGGTATGGACTGATGTCTGACAATTCACTTGATTTTGACTATTGTCTGACAATTCACTTGATTTAAACTGTTGTCTGACAATTCACTTGATTTAGACTGTTCTCTGACAATCTACCTTGTGTAGACTGATGTCTAACAATTCACTTGATTTTGACTGTTGCCCGACAATTTACCTGGTATAGACTGATGTCTGACAATTCACTTGATGTTGACTGTTGTCTGACAATTCACTTGATTTAGACTGTTGTCTGACAATTTACCTTGTGTAGACTGTTATCTGACAATTCACTTGATTTTGACTGTTGCCTGACAATTTACCTGGTATAGACTGATGTCTGACAATTCACTTGATTTTGACTGTTGTCTGACAATTCACTTGATTTTGACTGTTGTCTGACATTGACTGTTGTCTGACAATTCACTTGATTTTGACTTTTGTCTGACAATTTACCTTGCATAGACTGTTGTCTGACCATTTGCATGGCTAATACAGTTGTGTTTGCTGATTCTATTGTGTGTTGTTGGAATGATATTTGTATAATTATTTTATGTACTGTTGCCCAACAATTTAACTAGCAATGACTGTTGTATGACAATTTACCTGGCATAGACTATTGTCTGATAATTTATATGGCTTAACTTATGCCTAAAAATTTATCCAAAACTGATGTTTTACAATTAACCTGGCATATGCTGAAAACTAACTTTACATAGACTGTTGTCTTACAATTTACTTGGCATAGACTGTTGTGTTTGCTGATTCTGTGTTGTGTTAGTTGTGTTATTACTGTGTGTGTTTGTATTATTGTCTTATAATTTACCTGGCATAGACTGCTGTGTTTGCTGATTCTGTGTAGTGTTAGTTGTGTTATTACTGTTGGTGTTTGTATTATTGTCTTACAATTTACCTGGCATAGACTGCTGTGTTTGCTGATTCTGTGTTGTGTTAGTTGTGTTATTACTGTGTGTGTTTGTATTATTGTCTTATAATTTACCTGGCATAGACTGTTGTGTTTGCTGATTCTGTGTTGTGTTAGTTGTGTTATTACTGTGTGTGTTTGTATTATTGTCTTATAATTTACCTGGCATAGACTGCTGTGTTTGCTGATTCTGTGTTGTGTTAGTTGTGTTATTACTGTGTGTGTTTGTATTATTGTCTTATAATTTACCTGGCATAGACTGCTGTGTTTGCTGATTCTGTGTTGTGTTAGTTGTGTTATTACTGTTGGTGTTTGTATTATTGTTGTCATTCTGTTGTCCATCTGTGCCACCCAACAATGGAGATATGTGATTTAGAGATACTTGTTCAATAAAGGATGTTCCATATTTCTTGAAATACCACCATTCAAATATCTGAAAGAATAAAGTAACAATTTTAATAACATGTATTTGATGCTGCACTTTGTTAAATTTTGATTTATGTGCTTTAAATAGCATATCTGTATGCAACAATATTTGTATGTAAATAAACATATTAACAGTAATTATCTACATGGGGAAGGTAATTAACAATTATATGTTTTGTACTGTAGTACATATCATTCAGCCTTGGTCTTTCAATCAACAAATTGATATCGTACATAAATTACACTCGAATGAGAACTTCTGTAAAATCTAATATTTATTGAAATGAAGAAACTTGGTGCATGTCTTAAATTTAGTTCTTGCTCAAAAATGTTAATCAGAATCTCATACTCTGATTATTTTAAATAAAAAATAAATTAAGATTGTTTTTCTTAGTGAAAAATAGAGTTTTCAAAAGTGTATTATTTCACATCAGGAGTTATTATCAAAACCATGTGCGTCTGACATAAACAAAAATTAAAGGACTGCCCCAAGACAAATGTTATTCTTTATTTGATGACAAGAAATGTCAAGAGTAAACTATTTTTCTTTTCCCACATGATACTGTAAGAAGTATATTTTATCATAGAAGCCTGCCATCCCATGTCCCGATTTGGTTTAAAGTCTGACATAATTTGGTTAGACAGATTTTGAAGCACAAGAAATTTGGAATTTGATATAGAAGTAAGAAATTCAATTTCCATATTAAACAATCATGGTTTTGGGAAAACCACAATGACAAATTCAATAAAGAATCTTCTATGCATTTTACTGTCTAATTGATTCCTAAGAGCTTTTCTGAACTCCACAAACTTGTTTAAGATGAGTTTTCCTATGAATTATTAGGAGGCTTTATGCATATGACATCTATGCTAGAAACTGGTCACAAACAATGAAGCTATTTAAGGAATAGCAAACTCTTGGCTATTCTGCTAAGGAATAGCAAACTCTTGGCTATTCTGTTAAGGAATAGCAAACTCTTGGCTATTCTGTTAAGGAATAGCAAACTCTTGGCTATTCTGTTAAGGAATAGCAAACTCTTGGCTATTCTGTTAAGGAATAGCAAACTCTTGGCTATTCTGTTAAGGAATAGCAAACTCTTGGCTATTCTGTTAAGGAATAGGAAACTCTTGGCTATTCTGTTAAGGAATAGGAAACTCTTGGCTATTCTGATAAGGAATAGCAAACTCTTGGCTATTCTGTTAAGGAATAGCAAACTCTTGGCTATTCTGTTAAGGAATAGCAAACTCTTGGCTATTCTGTTAAGGAATAGCAAACTCTTGGCTATTCTGTTAAGGAATAGCAAACTCTTGGCTATTCTGTTAAGGAATAGCAAACTCTTGGCTATTCTGTTAAGGAATAGCAAACTCTTGGCTATTCTGTTAAGGAATAGCAAACTCTTGGCTATTCTGTTAAGGAATAGCAAACTCTTGGCTATTCTGTTAAGGAATAGCAAACTCTTGGCTATTCTGATAAGGAATAGCAAACTCTTGGCTATTCTGTTAAAGAATAGCAAACTCTTGGCTATTCTGTTAAGGAATAGCAAACTCTTGGCTATTCTGTTAAGGAATAGTAAACTCTTGGCTATTCTGTTAAGGAATAGCAAACTCTTGGCTATTCTGTTAATGAATAGCAAACTCTTGGCTATTCTGTTAAGGAATAGCAAACTCTTGGCTATTCTGTTAAGGAATAGCAAACTCTTGGCTATTCTGTTAAGGAATAGCAAACTCTTAGCTATTCTGTTAAGGAATAGCAAACTCTTGGCTATTCTGTTAAGGAATAGTATAATACAAATAGACATAAATGTTTCTGTCAGTAATTAGATTAAGATGATAGTAATGATGAATACAAGTAATAAGAAGCACGTCTTTGATCGTTAAATTATCCATTTCTGCATCGGTAGTTATCTATTCTTAGGCTAATGGGAATACAAGAAAATTACGTGACAAATTGGATGAGGTGTTGTATTAAGGGATAATAGTCTTACTAAAATGTCAGCTCTTCCTGTGGTCTCAAACGTTTATTTCATTACAGCAGGTTTTTATTGCCACTGTAGGATGACTCCAATTTTCTAATTACGTCATTACAGGTTTCTTCAATTACGTCCCCTAACTGTTATATTTGAATTCACATATGCGTGTAAGTGCATGAAGAATTGAACTTAAGTCACATTTTTAAGAACCCATTTTGATCCTCTTAATAAACACATCGTGAATTATCTTATAAAAGGCAATTTTTGTGAAGAACGAGAAGAGAAAATAATCAATATGAAATCCAGAAAAGTGCTTACTTAAATGTGTGTTAATATGACTGTAACTGTATCGATTGATCCTACATCTGTAATCACATACAACATTTCTATTTCAATTGTTAGTTAAATTTGTCTTCCAGTTGATTAGATTCTGTTTATCAAATGTGATTTTAATACGGATATTCTAAACCTGTTTCAAGATAAATGTAAACATTTGTTCGTAAGGGTAAAGTACATCTTGCACAACAAATGATTCTATGCATATGAACTTTTGTTAAAGACGCAGTTTCCTCTGTATCAAATAAAGAGATGAGGTATGATTGCCAATCGAGACAACTTTCCACCAGAGACCAAATGGAGTGGAAATAAGCAACTAATGTAAATGGTTTTCCATTGTTCATCTCTTATCAGAATGAGTTGTAGTAATTTAATAATATGATCAATTAAAGAAAGTACAGAAGATACAAGGAAAATCTCAAAGTACTATTTTCATCATGCTGAAACATCAAGTTATTTAAAGTGTATTCAAGTTCTGTCTTACCAACAAAATGTCAGACAAAAAGTAATTTGGGGAGACAGAAACTTTCAGATTTTTTAGTTGAAAATATAGTAGAAAAATGTCAATTTCTATTTCTGTCCGACAAACCCAAAACAGTTTATCACATTTTTGGAGCCTTATATAACTTGTTCTTCAGTGTGAGCCACGTAGGCTCCGTGTTGAAGACTGTACTTTAATGGTTTATTTTTACAAATTGTGAATTGGATGGAGACTTTCTGATTGGCACTCATGGCACATCTGCTTATATCTAGTACAGACTGTATTCTCATTGGCACTCATACCACATCTTCTTATATCTAGTACAGACTGTATTTACAGTAACACTTTCTTTCTTTCTGAAAATCTGATTAACCTATAAGCATTCTCAAGGGACAGTTCAATTTGGGAAAAATAGAAATTGCAGACATATTATCAATAGTTATAAGATTACAATAAGAAAGAACTGCAGACAATTTCTTATGTTATTTTAATTAAACCAGCATTTTTACACTAAATATCACTGTATGGTGATAAGAAATCCAAGACATATGTCTGTGAATAATGTCCAATCAGCATTTACAATAAACATGATAAACATGAGAGAGAATCATGTGAAAGAATTGTGGACTCATTATTCAAACCAAATATAGTTGTTCTATAATATATATTTGATAATAAATAAAATAAATTGCTTCGCTGAGCGCACCCTGAACAGCTGGTGCAAATTTGGACACAAATATTCAAGCTCAGTGTTCCAGCTAGCATGAAACGGAGGGGCGCCGTGCCCCGCCCCCGAAATTTTGTGCCCCTCTGCTTTTTTTAAGCGCCTCTGCGCCCCTCTGTGCCCTTTTAAACTATTCAGTGTTGCAATATGACATGTACAATGTACAACCACTCAGTACAGTAGAGGTGGAGAAAGTATTCTCTCAGGTCAAATTGATAAAGACAAGTCACAGGCAGCTAGGGCAAACTTGAAAACACAGACATTAACAAAAATATTAACTGTAAAATTAAACTGTGATGAAACTAAATTTGAAAAAAATCTTGATCAATGTGTGACAACCTTCTTCAAAAAGAAAAACAGAAGATTTGTCATTGTTGTTTATTTATTTGCATTTGAACTCTTCTTTGAAAAAATCTATAGTTCTGAAAGAGAAATGAATATAGTAATGTCTATTATTACTATCAGTTTGATTTTAACTTATACATGTTATATGTTCTAAATAAATGATTTTTAAACTTGTATATAATAGCTATTTAACTTAGCTACATGCTAGCTAAAAATATGTCTTTATGTGGTAACATAAAGTATTTGATTTTTTTCAGTGAGAACGCGCTAAAGTGCACTTTTAAAAACGCGCCCCTCTATTTTCAAATCCTAGCTGGAACACTGAAGCTTGATACTGTCTGAATTTGGATTGCGATCAAATTTTTGACACAGTATAGGTTTCTGACACGAAAAAATGTCAAGATCTTACAAATCTATTGGGCAATACTGTGCAATTAAAGATTCTTCTTGAAATTTTCAAAAATTTTGAAAAATAAATTTAAACTCCTTAAAAAAATTGGAACCCACAAAACTTTTTGAATCCCCCCTTTGAGCAGTTACCCTTACACTCAATCACAGCCTTTTCTTTTTAGTATGGAACCTTGTAGTACAATTTCAGAAAGATCCATAATCTTAAACACAAGTTATTGTCTGGAAAATAGAAAAAAAGCTAGTTTTTGGCCCTTTTTGGCCCCTAATTCCTGCATGAATTGAGCAATAACCTCAAAACCCAATCCCACCCTTCCTTTTGTAATATGGAACCTTGTGGTACAGTGTCAGAAAGATCAATACACTTACACACAAGTTATTGACCAGAAACTACAAAAATGCTTGTTTTTTGCCCTTAATTCCTAAACTGTTGACACCATAACTCCCAAAATGTATCACAACTTTCTACTTGTGGTATCAAACATTGTGGTATAATTTCAGAGCAATTGAAATACTTATACACAAGTTATAATCCTGAAAGTAGAAAAATGCTTGTTTTGGGCCCCATGTGGGCCCCTAATTCCAAAAAGGTTGGAACCATCATTCCCAAAAATCAATCCTAACCTTCTCTTTGTGGTATTGAACCATGGAAACCCAATGCATCTTCAGACAACGCAGACGACAACGAATTCATACCATTATACAAAAAAAATGCTGCGGTCGTATAAAAACTACAATCTTTGTATGGTCATTGAACCATGTAAATGAGGTCAAAGATATAGGACCTCAAACCAGATGAAAACTAATGGCATCTTTATTAAACTTAAGGATTCTAAAATGTAAATCTTTTTACATATAGTTTAGGTCTTTGTCACTGCAGTATTTTAAAAAGAAATAACTGAATAAAAATAATTTAACCCTGACACATGTTTCTGTCCCCAGGAACCTTGTTACTGTGTCATCTTTAATTAATATAATCATTGTCATTTAGGGAATAATGTGTTGATGGCAGATGTTGCAAAATCTCTAATAAATTTATTAACTATTACTCTCAGGGCAATTTAGAGTGTGACCTATTTTTATAGAATGAAATTCAAAACAGTGTGGCTGTGGCCATTGATTGACACATTAAAATCATCCATTGACTGGGACAATTTACGTGAACGTTTGTCTGTAACGACCACTGTTCACCACGTACCTACGATAGAAATTTAAACTGTGGGGTCACCAAAGGTTTCTTAACGCCTTTAATTATAAAATAATTCGAAAAATAAATCAGGAATAACCTTTGTGTTTTGATTTATATAATTGATATAAATCAAAATATCGTGTTATTTCTGATAAATTTTTCGAATTACTTTATTTAGGTGTTGAGAACCTTTGGTGACCCCATAGTTTAAGAGTCTTTAAAAAGTACATAGTGAGCATTGGTCGTTACATACAAACGTTCACCTAAATTGTCCCAGTCAATGGATGATTTTAATGTGTCAATCAATGGCCACAGCTACACTGTTTTGAATTTCATTCTAAATAACTGTTTGCTGTTACAGACTATATCTTGACTTCTAAGTATCATTGGGTTCCTAACTCACTGACACATACCAACAGCATCTTTTATTCAAACTTTATGAATAAATCAATTGAAAAAATAAAAAAAAAGATAATTTGATTTTAACACAAGGAAAGGGACAGTATGTCCCAACTGGGAGTTCTTTAATATTGATTCAGTCTTAGTCAAAATAATTATGACGTCTTAAAAGGCTATGTTAATCCAGTGGTAAGTAAATCCTCATGTACTGGTACAAGCTAAGAAATCCATTTTGGTATCAAATTTATGATGGAAAACAATGAACTGAAAAACTTTCTAAAAAGACAGCTAAAACAAACATTCACAAAGATTGACAAAGAATGAATTCCTGATTTCATGATCAATAAAAGTAGGTATTCTATTAGTTATATTTTATTATGCGTAAAGAATGTTACTATACCAAATCTGAGATCTTCAGTACAATAATATTTGCAACTGGTACTTACCAAGATTAATCCAGATATCAGTGATGAGGTACCAGTTAATGCTACATAGAACTTGGGAGTCAGAGTATTCAGAAACATAGTTGCTGAAAAATAAAAGAAATAATTTTTCATTATCATCCACTTGAATCAAAAGAGAACAAATAAAACAGGGTTTTTTTTGGGTTTTTTTTAAAAGTTCTATAACATCGAAAGTAACACAAGTTTGACTGCCAACAGAAAAAGATGTCATATCAAGCAGGATAGTTATGATCAATTCAATAATCCTCTAAAAAAACATCTTTGAAAAGTTTTTTTAGCTGCTGAGACCACAGAACTCTCATACCACAAGTTATCAATATAATATCTCACTTCACTTTGATAAATAGTAAGTCAGTGGATTCCTTTATGGTATGGGTATGCTGATTTGCATATTGTGGAACTTTCTAAACTTTGTGAATTTTGCATTTGCTTCAATGTACAATATTGCTTTATTAATTAAAATTTAAAAATAATTTAAAAACAAAATCCCAATCAAATAGAGTCAAATTTTCAAAAGATTAAAGATGTAGTATAACATCTGTTCCTTTACTTTTAGTTTTGTCAATTTATTCTGCGTCATAAATAAATATGCCATATCCTTTCTTTTCCGATTAAGTTACCTTTGGCATTTGGTTACGTGAAGATTTATACATTGTATCTGCTTTTGATACCTTAAACTCAGTCCTTATTTACACATGTTCAGAATGTCACATGTACTATTTAACAATAATAAAATCTTTAAAGGGTAAAGGGCACATGTAGATTGTCATCAATATTTACTGGACAACATCCAATCATTATTCTGTAATAAATTTGATTTTTCTCAAAATAATGTAATAAACTCTACCAATACAAACTTAATTTAAACCAGCAAGTAGAGTGAAAAGTAATAAAACACTAAATGAATTATCAACATGGAAGTATTTGGTACCTTTTAAACTGTAATTTGATTCAAATTAATTACACATTTGAAATATACAAAGCTGTAGTTTATATCTCATTAATCCAGCTGCAGGTTGCACTTCAATTGCATCTTAAGCTTTTTTCAAATAGATTTTAATGACTTTTTCAGGCTCAACTTCAAAGAGATTATAACTGTTTATCACTAGTAGGTTTCTGATGTTTATATGATCCACTGAAACAAATCTTAGAAAGTTTCCCTTTACTAGAAGGTAACTTGTTAATAAATCGAATCATCATCTAATAATATAATTCATCACCAAGTAGCAGTTTGATTTCTCTCTGATGAAGTCTATAACCTTGACTTTATCTCTTTACCTATGACCTTGACCTTTCAGCTAGTTATGTTAATAGAATATTTACAGAAAAACTTATGCATTGATTACAAGCATCTATATAAAAATACTGTGACCTTGACCTTACATCTGGATATTACTACAGCAAGGTTAACCCTATTGGTGTGGAGAAAATAACAAGTTTTAATATTCTTTGAGGGGTTAAAAAACTGCTTAATAAAAATGGTTGTCTTTATATTTTGACATTTCGGCAATTCTCAATTATTCTAGGTTCATTAATGGATGGAAAACATTTGCAGATCAATCATCATTAACATGCTTCTTAGAAGTCACAAGTAATAAGTTTAAAATAACATATAGCTACTACTTAATGTAATCTACAACAGCAGTGTGAAATAACGAAATAAAGTATTTGACCTTGACTTCTGAGACAGATATTGTCCTCGATATTGTCACTTACAAGGCTTATATTTTTACGTACTGCATCCTTTTCATTTAACTCAAGTATTAAAAAAATACTCTACCATATATTTTGACATAAATAAAATTATCTATATAGCTATATTACTATATTTCATGGAGAATTGAAATAGATTTCATCTGGTAATTTTTACATTGAAAATATCTGATCAATTCATGACAATGGTTTTAATATATGAACAGTGGTTTTAAACCGCCTCTTTGAAAAATGCTTTTATCCAATTCATAGTTATGATGTAATCAGCAACCTTTATAATAATTAATCTAAAGGAGTAGGTCGGGTAAGGACCGATTTTGGCCTCAAATTTCAGGTTCATCTGACGAAAGATTTTGACCACTTTTTAAACACTCAAGTGTCTATTTTATTTGAATTAATTAGTTTATGTGAAAGATTTTAACAGATTTAGTCATTAAAAACGATCCGATTCAAGCTCAAATATGAAAAATCTACCTAATATGCCGAAAAATGTCACTTTTCAGATGGTTTTTGGTAAAAATGAAAGTGGCCGCATCCGTGTTCATCCTTAACCTTTATATATGTTATGTATTATCATAAAATACAACTTACATTTCAATATTAAGGATGAACACGAATGCGGCCACTTTCGTTTTACACGAAAACCGTCTAAAATTTAACTAAAATGCTAGAATTATTAGGATTTCAGTAATTTAGCATGACTTAATGGTGCTAGTACCGGATATATGTGCATTGCATTGTCAAAAACAGCCCATATTTATGTAGCAGAAGCATTCTACTGTTCAATAAATAACTAAAGGTTTACATTTTAACAATTTTGTAAAACTGCTATATTTTGGGGCCAAAAAGGGGTCTTACTGAACCTACTCCTTTCTTGCCCTTATCTTATATTATGGAGCTTGTAATAATGACGTATTATAGCAGCTCATCCCTTTGTGTGAGTAAAAACTGGTCTTCTTTATACTATTATAACAGTATGCTTTTCCTCTGCATATTTTCAATGCACACAGCATCATGAGCTGTTGTACATAAGATTATAGTTTTTGTGACTTAATTCATTTTAATGCAGAATTAAGTTTTTCACAAGAGAAAACATATCTATTAATTGACGTCAATTAGTGGATTCATGCAAAGACTTTTCATTCAACAGAAATTTATAAAAGTAACATTTTATTTTGTTTTGATTTTGATTTATCTAGGTACACCTTTTCATCCTTTCCCCCTAAATAGGACAGGCCCGTTAAAAATAAGTTGTTTCAATGACTTTGACTATGTAGGCACAAAAAGCTGATAAGATTTGTATACATGTATTTAATATTTGTTGGCAAATCTTCTTTACACCTACATATACAGAAAGTTGAAACTCCCTGACAACTATGATGTCATCAATTGTTATGGTTGTCTCATATAAACCAAACCTGATACCAAGTCAGACTTTGTTATTTCTATACCCCTGGTATTTTTTTATCAGCACAACACAATAAAATTTCAATACTAAATTATATGTGAATATCTGAAGACAAAATAGTCTTTGATTTACAGGATTTACAACAAAACAAGAATGTGTTCACAGTACACGGATGCCCCACTCGCACTATCATTTTCTATGTTTAGTGGACTGTGAAATTGGAATAAATTCTTTAATTTGGCATTAAAATTAGAATGATCTTATCAAAGGGAACATGTATACTAAGTTTCAAGTTGATTGGACTTCTACTGTATCAAAAACTACCTTGACAAAAAACTTTAACCTGAAATTTGCACTATCATTTTCTATGTTCAGTGAACCGTAAAATTGGGGTCAAAACTCTAATTTGGCATTTAAATTAGACAGATCATATCATAGGGCACATGTGTACTAAGTTTAAAGTTGATTGGCCTTCAACTTCATCAAAATCTACCTTGACCAAAAACTTTAACCTGAAGCGGGACAGACGGACGGACGGACGAACGGACGCACAGACCAGAAAACATAATGCCCCTCTACTATCGTAGGTGGGGCATAAAAATCCAAAAAAAATTCTTAATATAAATCAAATTTCTTTCAAACCTGAGCAACATTAATTCTTTATGACAATATTTATTGACAGTCCAAAATGTGTCTTTATACATATGTCCATATTTTCTATCTTGTTAATTGCACTTCTTTGTACGGGTTTATACTTTAATCCCTCAAAAAGTGGTTTCAAGTAATACATGTATTAGTGTAGCTTCAATTTTCAATAGGCTCTTTTCATATTCAGAACAGTAATTTTCTTCCTCAAGGTTATAATACATCAACAGCCAGTTTCTCCAATACATATGTATATAGATTTACTTAGGCATCACTTAATAACATTTTATAAATGTATCAAATGGATTAAGTGATTGATTGCTTGCTGTTATCTAAATTGCATATATCTCATTCATGTATCATTTAGACATCACAAAATCAATCTTAACTTTTGCAAATTGATATTTAAACAAGTTTTCAACTATAAAGATTTTCTGATAAACTTTCTGCATTGAATTCCCTTTAAATTCCTTCCAAATTTAAAGGAATTAAAATAAAATTAAGTCATTTGATAGAATCGTACAAACAGATGCATATAAATTCTTCATTACATGTTCAGCTCATAAATTTCTAATTAAACTTTCAAGCAAAGAAAATAAAACTTTCCACTGAAGTGAATAAAACAAACTAGGTGGTTTGATGTTACAGAATTATAATTTCCAGTGAAGTGAATTAAACAAACTAAATGATTGGATGTTACAGAATGATAACTTCCAAAATGTATCAAACTTCAAACACATCAGATTTATAGTTCAATAATTACTTATTACAGATCTGATGTAAGAGTTATGTAAGAAGTTGGTTTTTTTTGGGAGGATTTTGCCTCATTTTTCAATCCTTTGTAACAATGCATATGATCCCTGCACATTTCTTACAAAGGTTTTATTTTCAAAGCAAAGAAAAGTTGTAAATCAAACGTAATTATATTGTGAAATCATTCCAACTACATTTTATTAATGCCATATACTAAGTCAGAAAATTCCTGAAACACTAAAGATGCATTAATGCAGTTTCAACTAGAGATTCATGGTAAGGCTGATTTCTTTTTGAAAGAGAAAATATTTCTTTTAAAAGGTTTACATTGCCAGTTTTATTAAAGAGATGGATTAATTTGAGTAGGACAGTAATGCATATTTCAATTGATAATACATGTATTTAGAAATCAAAAGTCCTCTTATATCAGTATATACGATGGAACTGTGACCCTGATCTCCAACCTAGTATAACTATGTATGTTATCTCAATACTAATAGAAGTCCTTCTCTCTCTCCAATATATAATAATATTATTAATTCGTATATGTTAACTAATTTGATTCGTTCAGGGATAGTCACATGTTAACTTATATATTCGAAGGTAGAGAGAAAACGGCAGATAGCAAAAAGCATATCGCACGGTTATTTTTAGAATATCTAAAAACCGATATACTTTGTGACATCATGTAATGAATTTCATGATATTGTTACAAAGGATATCTGTGATTATTTGAAGAAAAAAATCTTCAAAAAAACAGTATTATTTCATAAGATGTCAATCAAACAAAATAAAAGGAAATTAAATAACAACTAATATTTTGTTATTGTCAAGGAGACAATATGAAATCTACAAAATTCAAACAAAATCAAATGACGATTTTGATACAAATATAGTTGGAAATTAATAATATAACAAATATAGCCTTTGTATGAGGTCAATACAGGATATATCGACCCAAAGAAGTATATCGACCTCGGACTTCGTCCTCAGTGTATATACTTCTTTCAGGTCAATATATCCTTGTATCGACCTCATACAAAGGCTATATTTGTATAATGTCCCAAGCAATTATGGACAGCAATGGAATGCTGCTTATGTAAAACAAACTTACAACTAGTTAACATTGTAGTTCATGATCATTTTGACCCTAATACATGGTTGAATACAAGAAACATACAAAAACAGAATTTTCATAGTTTTGTTTTGTAAAATAAAATAACAAAAAAATATGTACATATTCATCATTTTCATTGTTACTGATGAACAAACAAATGACTGATGAGAATTCAGTTTAGCATGAAATCTCTGTCACCTTGATCAAAACCTATTACAAATACAAGGTGAACGGTGAAAACTAATAAATACTGTTAAAAATAAACATGTGACAAAAAAATCCAATGCTGTATAATGTCTTCCAATAATCATAATTTACTGTACAGAATAAACCTGGGACTAATACATTCATCTATTAGTCCCAGAATAAACACAGAATTAATCAAATATTGATTAATAACCTCTGAAGAATAAAATATAAAAGTAAATGATCAACTTACAATCTAACATAGTGAAAAAATAAACAACAGCCTTAAAGTAGACAACAATCTCTCCCAAAGTAACTTCTATATATAAACAGCATCTTACAAAACCTTTTATAGATTTTTATAAACGTCACTGAGACAAAATTGTACTAAAAAGAAACCGATGCTGTCTTTGTCATCAGTTTAATGTCTTAAGGATTGCAGAGTATATGATTAAGATATCGGCCGGTAATTAGCACTTCTTGATGTTCTTGACGAGAAATAAACTGTGACAATTTTTAGACTACACTACATATAGAATCACAGACAGAATTATTGATCACGATACTGAAACTTGAGAGTCAGCAAGTTGTGTTTTTGTGTTACATCGTCAACGATACACAGCTTAATCCAGGATTAGGTTTCTCAGCGTCACATGACTTTGACATCCATATTTTTCAGTTCAATACATTATTGATTAAGTCCATATGATACTATTAAAAAAATAGCATCAAATAAATGATCATCAGTTTCAGATGGATGCTATACACAGATGACAATCTTATTAAACCAGAGGCCCAGAGAGCCTGTATCTTGACCATCATTTCTAACCTTATCTCCAAGTACAACAAGTGAGACTGCGAGTTACTGCTCACTGATGATACCCCCGCCTCAAGTGGATAATATTAATTGTGTAAAAATATGCTCCGGGTGCGGGAATTTCTCGCTACATTGAAGACCTGTTGGTGACCTTCTGCTGCTGTTTTTTTCTATGGTCGGGTTGTTGTCTCTTAGGCACATTCCCCATTTCCATTCTCAATTTTAAGTGTTCGGTAAACAGGAAGTTGTCGAGTGATGAATCTGAAAACGCATCACACGGTATAGCTGACTTATATTAACCCTTAAACCAAATTTCAGAAATCTTTGTATTGTAGTTCCTGAGAAAAATGTGACGAAAAATTTTCAACTTGGCTATGATGTGTAAAATCAAACAAGTGTTCGGTAAACAGGAAGTTGTTGAGTGATGAATCTGAAAACGCATCACACGGTATAGCTGACTTATATCAAGCCTGAAACCAAATTTCAGAAATCCTGGTAGTGTAGTTCCTGAGAAAAATGTGACGAAAAATATTCATGGGACGGACGGACAGACTGACGGACTGATGGACTGACGGAAGGACAGACAGAGGTAAAACAGTATACCCCCCTTTATTTCAAAGCGGGGGTATAATGAGTCACTGCAAAAACATCTTATAACTCTTAGAAGCAGAATCAATACAAGTTAAGAATCTTGCAGAGAAGCTACAAACAATTTTTGGTATCATCTGGTACAACAATCTTCAAAAAGCCTGCAAACATGTCTATACAAAATGTGCACGTCATTGAACATTAAATTCTTAGTTTAATTGTATCCACTAAACCCGCGAAAAATGAGTTTCCTACAAATAGTGATGATACATGTACCACAGCATCATAAAGAATAAATAGTGATGATACATGTACCACAGCATCATATAGAATAAATAGAAGTTATGGGACAAAATGTTTAAAGATCTGATTTCGTTGATGCCTAATAGTTTTAGACAGAAATATACTACCCTTATTTGATAACTAACAACATTTTTTATACAACCCTTCGTACAGATACAAACCTTCATTTGATAGCTAACAATATCCTCTATTACCCTTCATTTAATAGTTAACAACATCCCCACTAACCTTATAGCACAATCCTCTCATGCTATTTTTATCATCTTTTTATTCTCTCATTTTTAGAAAACATCATTATTAGTATTGACAGAATATTTAGAAAGCTACAAAACAAAGTTCTTTAAAGCCATTATATTCTACTGACTTCCTGAAGTTGTCTTGCTTCCTTGATGCTTGTTAATTATATTTGGAAAAACAACATTATAACAAAGCTCTAATTGAAACCTACGTTCATGATCAATATCTCATTAAAACTGAATTGTGTAAAAGTTGCAGCTGCTGAGAAATATATAATATGATTTCATATCTATATGGTCAGTATCAGACAACTTTGTCTTCCCACATACAAAGAGGTACAGTTAGGGTTTTTAAAAGGTCTATTTGGATAGAAATCATTTGAGAAAATGTTGGGCACAGTCAGTGGCAGATCCATGGGTTTGAACCCTCCTTTTTTGGGGACGATCAACACATTTGAAGGGGGACATATGGTTGAAAACAACAGCCTTTATCATGGTTTGGAAACCCCCTTTAAAACATGGCTGGATCCGTCTCTGACAGTTACAAAGTAACTTAAATTTACTTGTCTTTTTCAACTCTATTTAAATATTTTAAACATAATCTTTGATTATTAAGTATTCTGCTGGTAAAAACTGTTGCAGATTCTAATAAAATTTTATAAATTGGGTTTTATTTACACAAGAATTAACTTTCCATGAGAGGTTGAAAATTAATAAAAGTCTGTGACAATTCATTAAGGTATTTACAAGCAAATAAAATATGCAATATTCAACCATCTGCACTTCACAACAATGAAAGCACTGCATTATTAATTAATATCTGTAATCATGGTAATGTTTTCTAATATTTAAATTTAATGTAAAGCATGCTCTCCATTCAGAATGGGATAGGTCAGAATTCCCTAGCAGTTAACAATTCTAGTATCATTAAAATCAAATTACGTAAAGCAAACAAAGCTAACAGTAGACTGGATACAGATCACTAACCCATTCATCTTCATATTTGTTTTAATTTAAAATATGCTGATTTGTAATTGAAGACATAGGTAGAATGATTACTGCATGCAATGAAAGCCAAATTTACTTTTTCTATGGTTTATCTAGAGAACAACAGCACATCCAATATTTGAAAATTTAACAATCAGGAGAAGAGCATTTCACTTATATTGGAAGAATCTGATTTTGGAATTTTTCACAGAAAACGAATAATGTCTTTTTATTAGATTGTAGTAAAAATTGTGTCCTTTTGAATAACAAATATGCAAACATATAAAATTTGTCATTTTCCATGCCATGATACTGACAAAATTGGAGAAGAGTATAACTCAGTTCCATAACATATCATCAGCCTTCCACATTCAAATGGCTCAAATTAGGTTTCTGTTTGTTTAATATAATACAGAAATGGCATATACATATAAGTTATACTTTTTCTTGTATATAAAATTTTGAGTTGTTGCACATCAGTTTTATGAATTGGAAATGTTACTGATTAAATATCAAACTATCCCCCTGCCTTCAAGTATTTGCTCAATTTCCAAGCCTTATATAGTATATCTGTTCCAGACCATATGAGTATTTGGACCGTACGCGTACGGTCCGGACCGTATACGTATACTCGTACGGTCCGACCATACGCGTACGGTCGGACCGTATGAGTATACGCATATGGTCCAGTAAGAGCTGACCATACATGTTGTTGGATCATATGGGTTAAATTTAAACAAACATTTATTTTTAGTTTTATAAATTGTTATCATTGCAATTAGATGGATAAAATGAACAAATGAACAATTGAAATTAAATATTTGTTTAATTGTATATCTGAATCCTATTTTGGCATTCTCGCCCAAGGTGACACTTGCTACCACAAGTAATGTAATATATTTTACAATTACATGTTTGCAGTTCATTCATGTTCCTTTGCATTTGCATTTTTTTTTAAAGTTTCTAATATTCTAAAACAATTGTCTTCCCACATTATGTTTACTTCCGATATCGTCAATTTAATGATTTAATTAATGTATTACTGATCGACATGCTAAAAACAAGATAGTAACAGATTTAATTAGCGGGAATTTTTTAAATAGTTAAAAAATAAGGTTTTTATTTCAATTACAATTGAACTTTCCCATATTAATTTGAGAGTTAAAGTTATGTTGATCTGTTACATGCATTTGTAACTTATAAACTTAAGCAACTTCTTAATCATATTAATCAGACCGTACGCGTACGGTCCGACCGTATGAGTATTTTGAAAAAGTACGCATACGGTCCAGACCGTACGCGTACGGTCCAAATACTCATACGGTCTGGAACATATCCACTGAATTTAAACCTAAAACAAGAATGTGTCCTTAGTACACGGATGCCCCATCTGCACTATCATTTTCTATGTTCAATGGACCAAGAAAATGGGTGAAAAACCTAAATTTGGCATTAAAATTAGAAAGATCATATCATAAGGAAATGTGTACTTAGTTTCAAGTTGATTGGACTTCAACTTCATCAAAAAATACCTCGACCAAAAACTTTAACCTAAAGCCGGACGAACTCACAGACCAGAAAACATAATGCCCTTAAATGGGGCATAAATATGAAAATTATTAAATATATGTTTTCTCTATCTTACATCCTTAATTTTAGGAATAGCAATTTCCAAGGCCTATGCTTGAATATGGAAAATATAAGCTACAGAGTGTTATTATGCAAAGTAGCTTGTTCAAAAGTTTCTTGAAATATTACACACATACATAGTGGCTTATCTCTTTCTTATATTTTTCTGATTTGGCTGACATGTCATAAATACAATGCATCAAACCTGAGTAGATAGATAAATAAATTTGACACCTGGAAACCCTTCTAAAATCAATTCAAACCAAGTTATAGATATGTATATTATAAATTCTTATCTCATTTGAAGTCAGTCATTTTCAAATAGTTAGTCAAAGAAAACCCATAGTTTAAAAAACTTTGAGGTCCTACCTGAAGTGAAGCAGAAGCAGAATAAGTTACCCCCCCCCCCCCCCCCAAAAAAAAAATACATACTTAGTGCTGAAAACTGATTTTTTTTGTATTTTTTGGAGAAAAAAAAGCTTGCCATTATCTGAAGATTTAGACATTTTCTGCATATTCAGAAATTAACTAGATAAATTTAGAAATGTTTGTATGCATTTATTACTATTCTTGTTGAAAAATGAACACAAATGTAGGAATAACTTTAATGATGTCAGAAAATCTGCCATACAATAGAAAATTAACCTACAAGATTTTATCTTATTGAAATCAGTAGCAATTTTCACAATAATAAAAACATTGCAAAAACTTCAGAATTTACCGAATATTAGAAGCTATAAACAATATATGGCTATCAGACATGGTAACTGCATGCTCTATTGGTATTTTTATATCTATACTACATAGATAAAACGAAAAATTATGACAAATCTGATCATAAATCTTCATCTTAATCATTTTCTCAATGATTAGTTTTGCATTTTTCTGCACCTAACACACCACTATGTCAGCTGCAACTAAAGCAGTTAAATCATTCTTCAGACAACTAACTCTCCAGGCAAAATCAGAAGTAGTTTGAAAATTTGTATCTCCTAATATCATTAGTAATGATTCATTACAACATGTAATATTAAAAAATTATCATGAAAAATTGAGGGGTTGAACTAAGGTTTTTCTTCAAATGGTCACTTTTGTTAGGGTTATTTCTGAAAGTGTAACATAAAAAAAGGATGCACTTTTGTTAGGGTTATTTCTGAAAGTGTAACATAAAAAAAAGGATGCCTTCTTTATTTCTCATCAAAATCAATTATTCAGCAATTACAAACACATGAATAATTACATGCATAATATTTCATACTTATGACAGCTGATTATGTAAGAAATGGGAAATAAGAATGAAATGGATAATTTCTGATGAGTCATAGTTTCAGTTTGTAATACATGTAGTGGAAAATTGACAATCTCAATGCAAAATGATGCACATATCTAATAGTTATGTTAGGATTGACTAATTCCATTTCTGATGTACAAAATATTAAACCTGGTCTGCTTTATGCATACAAAAACAATTAAGTTGAAAACACAAACACAATTTTAGAAGTGATAAATATTAGTTTTGGACCCATTAGTAAAAAATAATAAGAACTGAGCAAAAACAATAAGTCTCCAAACTTTGTTTGGGAGACTTAACTAGTTCTCTTTCAATTACTTTATAAAAAAAATTGTGAGGATATGGTATGACTGCTAATGAGACAACACAAGAGACCAAATGACACAAAAATTAACAGCTATAGGTCACTGTACAGCCTTCAACAATGTGGAAAGTCCATAACGCATAGTCAGATACATGTTTTTTTAATTTGGAAATGGCCCTAGATGATCACAGGTTACACAGTATATATCTTGTCTACACGTCAGATTTTAGCCTGTTATGGTCTGCATACATTTGTAAAACAACAAGTGTATACCCTTATCATCAAACAAGGGGTAACTTTTGTTTTTGTTTTTACATTCAAATTATTTAAGTTTAAAACATTAACATAAATGATTAAAAATGCAAGCGACTGAAGTTCTAAACATGTTATGAATAGCAAATACATTTATATAAAATGATGTTTAGGTTACACATGCATAGATGCCCAGACTTAAAGAATAGAGAATTATGTTAGTATGTCATAGTGACCTATATATATATAATAAAATTAAATGATTAATTATCATTTTGATAATCTTATGTAAAGCACAAGTCTAAATATATAGGTCACATTAGACTTGTGCTTTACATCAGGCTATCAAAATGATAATTAATCATTCAATTGTCTCATATTATACTATAATAGGCTATAATACATGGACCTTAATACAAAACTTAAGAAGCAAAAACACTTATCCTTTAAAAAGTAGGTCACAGTGACCAATGTAGCAATAAACAACATATTCCTATAAAATAGGAGACGTGGTAAAAAACATTTACAATTCAGTGAAAGTTATTGCAAAATTGACCAAAGCTTTCTTTGCCATTAAAATGTTCATTTTTTCAGATGAATCATAATTATGGTAAAACAAAAATGTATATTAAATTTCAGCTTTATACATGAAAAATATCTGGTAACTAAATTTTGAGCAGAAAAATAACCTTCACAGTAATGAGATTGTTTATTCGAATAGATATAAGGTTATTCTTTACATATATGCCCAATGCATACAGCGAATAATTGAAACTAAAATTTCTATAAATCCTCTGCATTCTTGTTATAACTTTGAATTGTTATTATTTTTACATCAAATGCAATATATATATATAACACAATAAAAAGTAATTACGATAAAAACTACTGTGGAAAGATAAAACCGTTATTTATACTGAACTATGTAACAGCTTGAGCACTAGTAATACCTAGATATATTATGTTTGTGTAGGCATGTATACATACTATTCCTACATACATTTTATATATAAAATATGTAAAGGCTAAGTCAATTTCAGCATCAGTCTCAAACTTTTCTTCTAACTTTATGACTAGTCTGAATTTTTTAATGCCTTTAGTTCAATATGTAATTAATTACCGTTCACTAATGATAAATTCAGAAATTTTTGTAAGTTTTATTTATTAATTCTAATAATGAAACTGAGTTGATATCACAATAATAAGAACCCAAATTCTGATATATATATATATGATACGCATAGATATAAGAAGTGCCAATAAGACAACTCTCCATCCAAGTTACAATCTGTAAAAGTTAACCATTATCATAATGACTGTTTTCAGATTTAACTGAAATTCCATTAATTAATCTGGCAATTTTGTCCTTTGTTAAAAAATATCAATAATGAATTCATGCATACAATAATTTCTGAATCTACAGTATGATGGTATGAATGCCCTTTCCTGTCAGGCTTCAAACAATCACCTTCTGCTATCTGCTATCTTTAAGGGTCAAATTGGTTAAAATTTACCATGTTTAATAAAAAAATCCTTAAAAAGTCTGTTATGTCTCATCTAATCAACATTTTGGAAAGTTATTTAACGTGATTCGTTAAAATAGGTTGATTTTTTTTATCCTCTTAAAGAAAGTGTGCAAATTTTATCGTCATACACTAAAATTACCGTTAATGTCGTTTGACAAGATTTTTTACTGTCATTCGTCATCTATGTACCCACATTTTGATCCTCCAATATTTGGCAGAAAGCAGACTAAAATATATGGAAGTTTGGAATGAAACTAAATTTTGTCTAGATGCTAAACAGATCAATCTTTATATTGTCATTGTACAAGAACTTTTTAAACATTACAATCATGATATGGAGTATAAGTATGGTTAAATACATAAAATATTCATCAGAGATGTCTTATTTATGGCCAACAGATACTCAAAATCCAATAAGTTATTACATAGTTTAACCACAATTTCTTAATCAATATGACCTCAGCTATATTTCTAGTAAAAACTAGAGGCACTTTTGAAACTGCTAGTGGACTGCACTTTAAAATGATAAATAAAGGAATTAGTATACAACTTTTGACCATTGCCAATATTGGGGATAGGGTATACATGTACAGATTTAATGAACATAAAACTATATTTTGAAAATACTGTACTTAATTAATATAACTAGAAAATTACCAAGTATCAGAAATACATTTATAGCTGTTCTTCATCATAGAAGTTACTGTAAAGTTTTCATTGGTGAGTTTTAGAACATAATTTGTATACCCTTAACTCAGAAATGTTCAGCTGTGGAGCAGTAGCTCATAGATCCTTACAATATTTTTGTACAATTTGGAGACCATATGGGTTATCTGCAGAACTGTAGCTCATATGTCCTTTTATATATCTTTTTAACAATTTGCAGACCATAAAAGATCTTCAGAATGTACACTTAGAAGAAATTTGTTTTAAAGGGAATTTTGTTTCCAAATGATTATATGATTAGCTGTCTTCGGAAAAAAAATAAAGCAAGATGTAGTTTTTGACCAACCATGCAAGGGTTTATAGCCAGTCAAGGTCATTAAACATTCCAAGAGCAGTTTTTGATGGTGACAATCCTTGAAAGAGGTATTTAGGCAAAATCACTGGACTTGATAGACCTTTTATTCAAAAATATTGGGCTGCATAATTTTCTGTTTTTAGCTTATTATTTTTTTAATTTTGGATTTTCACCTTTTATATGAATTAATGTAGTTGTAACCTAAATATTTGGTGTATGAATGATTAATGTCTCAGAGTTAACTCCCAAAAATGATGTCACCTGTTTATTATAATAGTTTTCTCCAAATAAGAAGCCTGCAGCAAGGAGTGTACAGTGTAAAAATCAATTTATTACATGTGGTGGTATAGAAATATTTTACGTAAAATATAACAATGTTCTGATAATTTTCAGCAAGACAAGCTTTGACAGGAAATATTTAAATACTTCTGTGAATTCATTTATTTTTCTTTTTTATTGTAGATTAAGGAAATTTTTTAATTTCAATCATATTTGATTTTGTTGTTTTACCAGTCTGCAAATTAAACAAGCCTATATACAAAATGAGTACCTCTTTAAACGTTCAAACTCATGGAAAATTGGTATTCCAGGAATATTATAAACCCACAGTAATATCTGTTTAACCCCCAACATTTCTTACAGATGGAATGAATTGTGTATGTAAAAAAATAGAACCATATGTGATGAGTTTATATTGATCAACAACATTAAGATAGAACATGCTAGAATAATACTTACACATGAACAAATTAAACATTGTGAATGCTTTCCTTTCCACGACACAAATGAGAGAAAATGTCACCTCCGCACACAATGGAGGCTAATCAAGTCAAGTCAATAATTTTTTCCCGCAATGTCCTCAGCTTTCAAAAACGATTAATGAATTACGGTATTATTGGAAAATAATCCTACAGTATTAAGCTATGAAATCTGTCATGCTAGCTAGGCTAAGATCAATTAATGTGTAAATAATAAATAAGACTCTCAACACTAGTACATCTAGATCTGACTATCACCATTATATATCTTTATCAACAAAGTTTGTATATAAAGTGATTAATCGGCTAAATAAATCTCACATATATGCCACTGAATTGTTTGGTGCTCAATTATATGTCATTACAGTCACACAAAAACCTGTTAATTATTATAGGTAAATCCCTCCTCACACCTGGAACAGCTGATGGTGTCCTCCAAACCTAGTGTTAATTAGTAAACTACTCTCTCATTAACCTAACGAGATTGTATCCTTCACTTATACAGACAAACAATATTAATATCTTGGCATATGCGATGATTTGACCATTATAATGGTGCAGATATCAAGATTTGTGTACAACAATACATCACTTACAGACACGTTTATGTCACCTGGGGGCTTTCTCAAAAGGTAGAAAAGAAGATAAATTATGACACTACAAACATATAAATCTATTGAACATATCAATTCTTGGAACTAATGTTTGATTTCTATTGACAATTGTATAAAATATATGTAGTTTATTGAATATCTCAACTAACAAAATGTAAATGTAATACTACAATCAAAAGTGCTAATAGAAAGAAAGAAAGAAAGGTGGAAGTGAAGGGGTGATATAAATTATCATTGTTTGTACTTGCTTGATAATTTGACCTCTATGTGCATGAACAGTTTTTCAATTACAGATTGAGAAAGACTAATGCAGTAAAATGAATCATCTATAAATAATTAATTAATTGATGTTCAATTAAAATAGATCCAGGGTAGGGGGGTCTGGGTGTTGAAACACCTTTTTTCTGACGCCCCTGGATTTTCATAAGGGAGCTACCATTTGATTTTTATGGGGGGGCTAGGATGAAAAATTCTGTCCTGCATTTTTTTTAGCTGTAATCTCTGTCCTGCCTTTTTATTTTTTACTCTGTTCGGTCTTGCCTTTTTTTTTTAGTTTATCCTGACTTTTTTTACCTAAATTGTCGTCCTGACTTTTTTTTTTTGCAAGTGTCTCATCCTGCCTTTTTTTTTTAACTCAAAACTCCTGTCCTGCCTATTTTTTCAAATTTCATCCTAGCCCCCCCCCCCCCCCCCCCCTATCCCCCCCATAAAAATCAAATGGTAGCTCCCTAAAGCATTTACAGTACCTAGTATATATTTTTTTCATCTGGATTACTTTAACCCTTTACTCCATGGAAATATTTTTTTTTAAACATGATTTGCAGTTTTTTTTTCAATAAAAAAAAATCATCAGGTTTAAAGTATTAATGCATTGCTAAAACAAATATTTCATCAATGAAAGTCCAGTAAGATATTGGCATGAATATCCTTTTTATATTAGATTCATTTTTTAAAATCTGATACAGATTTTTCATAGTCAAAATGTTTCACCTGAGGCACTACACAGGCGTCATTATGGAGTAAAGGGGGTGGCGTCATAAGGTGTTATCATGGGGTAAAGAGTTAACACACATTTTCTTACTCAAATAAAGTTTTTCTGAGACCCATTTCTGTCCTGCAGAAGGCATCTCCACTCTTGGACACGCACCAAATTATCAAAACTTGGTCAGGACAATTTGCCAGAGTCAACAGAAAGACAAACTGCCAAAAAAAAGAGCTTTTCATTCAAAATTGAATACTGCAAAAATGTGAATAAAAAAAATTTCAGAACAAATTTGTTTCCAGATTTATGAATGCAAGTTAATATTGCAAACCAGAAACTGTCACATCCTGTGACTGTGCCTTCTATTGGATTGAGAGAAAACTGGCAAAAATGATTTGAGTTGTAATAAGACAAACTTACACCAGGTAGATAGACTTGGGTATGATGTATATATTCTAACTGTCTTTAAAATATTGCATTATTCACAGCATGAATCTAATATTAGAAGGGGAGGCTCCAAAGAATTAAGAATTTGATAAATTTATTTTAACACAAAATCAGTTATTCTACCTTCATTCATTAAAAAATTTAATAGGGCCTATCAAGAGATGCAACACCGTATTGATTTGCATGGCAGATGGTTCCAGTGACCAAGATAACAAGATAACAGTTCTATAGACATTTTAAAACTGGCCAATGGCAAAAAAATAGACATAACTTCATAATATACATGAAGCCCAGACACATGGAAATCCTTTATATACTAACACAGACAAGTTTTCAGAACAGAATAGAATAAATTTTCTCTAAATTAATACCTTGCTGTATGAAATTGATTGAAGATATAAATATTGGTCAATGTAGTTCTCTATATATGGACATGGACAGAGAGAACACTACAGAAAAATCAATGATCTACCTAAAGCAACATGTAGAAATAGTCTATAAAATAAATTCATATTACTCTCAGCCTCTGGGGAAATTAACATCAGCAACAAATGATTACATATCTACCAAATAAACGTTGCATGAATAATTTTTATTTATTTTGCACTCAACTGTGTTTCTGTCTGACCTTCAACTTGGTATATATACACAATCAGTGTTGCTTCAGTAATTGCATTGAACTGCAAGAGCTCTTAGCAGTTAGTCTGATTATCTTGCAAATCAATGACTTCTCAAAATTTGAAAGAGAAGCTTTTCTTTTTTAGTCAGTTTTTATGATATTTGTAATTTTATATAATTAAATCTAAGAAAAAAAATATAAAATTATAAATTAAGTAGATAACAATTTGTATTTTTTCCATGCCAGGGCTGTGCATAGGTCACTATACATTAAGGTTTTGCTCATTTTCAAAGGCTATATTGTGACCTATAGTTATTATCTTTGATCCTTGGTTGCTAATAGATATTTGTTTCAATGGCAATCATGTACCTCATTTCCCTAATTTCAAACTGAAAAAGTAAATGCTATGATTATACTATATATTGCATTACTTTTGCTTTCAGATTTGTTTGCCATTTTGTCGGTATAAAAGGGTTAAATCAATAGTTAAGGATGTTTGCTTCTTTGTTTCAAAATAACAAGCTTTCTAAAAGACTGATATAAGTTGATAGGATACTGATAAAGGAGCCAAAAAAGCAGAAAAAATTGAAGGGTCAATTTGCTTGTTTTAGAGATATAAGCCATTTAAAATATGGCGGGTAATTATTCTTTCTAGATTTTTCATGTATTTAACATTGGCACTTAATTTTTTTTAAAACAATAAAGATTTTATAAGATTTTCAAATATATGGCTTTTGATACTATACAACAACATGTAACAAAATTATGAAAAGAAAAGAAGGGGTTATTGGGAAAAATATTTTAATGGTACTACATTGATAAAACCTGAGGATTCTGAGTATATTACAAAAAAGCAAACACAAGTACTGCATTGATAAAACCTGAGGATTCTGAGTATATTACAAAAAAGCAAACACAAGAGTAGTGAACATCCTTAAAGCTACAATGAGTTCATTTACAATTTTAAAATATGATTACAAGATTAAGTTATTGAGATTACAGTAAGATGGTGTTTAAAAATACCGACAAATTAAAGATACATGTACCAGTATTTCATTGAAACATGCATTGTGTAAAGGGACTGTCTAGACACATCTAAATGTATCGAAAAGAAAATGAATCTGAATACAATGTACATAAGACCTCAAGAATTCAAGGCTTTAAATTAAACCTCCTTAAAATTGGTCAAGAAATAAGCAATCTATACAAAGAATTAGAAAAGTATTATTTTTGGCACCGTTCTCCTAAATGGTTTAGGCCATAACCCCCAAAATCAATCTGAACCTTTTTTTTTATGGTCTGGAACCTTGCAAATTGTGGTTCAATTTCATAGAGATTTATACTTAAGTTATTGTCTGGAAACCAAATGTATTTGGCTATCACAACATGGCTGTTTCATTATACAACTGCAAAAATTTGGCAGTCATATAAAATTATTTTAGGCTTACAAGAAAAATGACCAATACTACAAATTGCAGTAAAACATAATTTTATGATTTATAGCAACTAAGATTTCATAACATGTGTCTGAACAATATATCAAACTCTAAATGGACCATTGAAGAAACTAGTTGGTCTTTCAAAATTACCTATTTACCAGCAAACTATATAAAATATTTGTGAAAAACGCTTACACTTTATCAGAAAGCTTAACATTTAAAATATTGATTTTTTACTGCAAAGTCAGCAATCATACTACATTTGTACTTCCACATGAAATATATCTATATATTATGAACTTTTATTGGATTATATAAAACCATAAATTATCACCTTTCAGTGCATTTGTTCTGATCATGAAGTATTGATTTTTAATAATACAAGGTGAAATAAATAAATTTGGTGTTTTTACTGTCTTCTGATTGGTTAAAAGGGCGGGTTAAAATTATTAGTTTTATTTTCAATGTTGTCGATTTTGATGGTGACACGCCCACTCTGACGTTGTGTATTCATACGCCAACATGTGTGTGTGTTGTTATCGTTAATATAAATAATAAAAAAAGTTCTTTGAGCCTTAATTTTGATAGAAATTTATTTTAAATGAATGGCAATAATTTATTTTGATTTTATTGAACCATAAAACTAATTTTTTACTCTTCACATTTTACATAATCCGCTTCGCGGATTATTCAATGTGAAGAGTCAAAAATTAGTTTTATGGTTCAATAAATTCAAAATAGATAATAGCCATTCATTAAATAAAGTATACATGTGTTGATCACAAATTCTTTTGAAAGATATAAATGCAAAAAACATTCCTTGAGTTATGAAATGCAGATCTAGATAACCAGAGTTTATGTATAAAGGGGAATAACTGCTGAATTATTTCTTTTAATACTTCTAAATTATATTCTTTGTTGTAATATTAATTAAAGTAATATGAAACCAGTAAATGGGGAAAATTAATGTTTATCCAATTCTTGAACCATCTCATGCATATATCATAAACTACTATAGACTTCTGTGCACAATGTTATCATTTTTTTTGCATCGATTCCATACAATTGTCAAAAAAATATTTCACTCAGTTTGTTATGTTGTTGTGAAAATATAGCAGCTAATTAATGATTGTGTTTTGAAGCCAAATTTTACTGATTGTGTTTTGAAGCCAAATTTTACCGATTGTCACTTTTGTAAACAATCAACAAAGAAGCATGATTATTCAGGTAAGCATGTTGTTGGGAAACTACAAAAATGCTTTTTTTTCACCCCTAATTCCTAAACCGTTGGCACCATAACCCCCAAAATCAATTCATACCTTCCTTTTGTGGTATTGGACTTTCTGGTAAAATTTCATAGAGATCCATTCACTTAAACTCAAGTTATTTTCCAGAAAATTAAGGCAAATGTGTCTTCGGACGACACAGATGCAGACAAAGACGACGACAACATCATACCAATTTATGATGCAAAAAATTTTTTGGCAGAAGTATAAACGATAAAACGTAAATTTCTTTTATATTTAGACAAATTGAAGAATTTCTTCTAAAAATGTATATGTTCATAAGTTTATAATAAAGACTACCCATTTAGTTATCAACCAGATGCTCCACAGGGTGCAGCTTTATACGACCGCAGAGGTCATACCCTGAACAGTTCGGGCAAGTAAGGACACAACATTCAAGCTTGATACAGCTCTGAATTTGCATTGTGATTCAAAAGTTGACACAGCATAGGCTTCTGATGAACTTAAAAAAAATTAATTTACCTATTATGGTCCAATATCCAAATCTTAATACATGGCCATGGATTGATTCAGCATATCAAAGAATCCCAAGAATTCTTTTTATGATGAAATCAAACGTTTGATTTTGGACCCTTTTGACCTCAATGTTGACCAATTTGATAGCATACCAAAGAACCCCATACATTCAATTTTTGTTGAAGTCAAACAAAGTTAAATTTTGGAAGACAATTTGGACCAACTTGAAAACTGGGCCCATAATAAAAAATCAAATTACATGTTTAGATTCAGCATATAAATGAACCCCAAGAATTCAATTTTTGTTAAAACCATACTAAGTTTTATTTTGGACCCTTCGGACCATAATGTTGACCAATTCAAAAATGGGACCCAAAATTTAAAATCTCAATACACGGTTAGATTTGGCATATCAAAGAACCTCAATAATTCAATTTTTGATGAAATGAAACAAAGTTTAATTTTGGACCCTTTAAACGTCATGTGGACCAATTTAAAAACGAGGACCAAATTTCAAAAATTTAATACACGGTTTGATTCAGCATATTTTAGAACCCCAAGACTTCAAGTATAAAACCCCATTGAAATTGGTCAAGAAATAAGCAATTTAAACAAAGTACTAGAAAAGTATTGTTTTAGCCCCTTTTTGAGCCCCAATTCCTAAACATTTTGGGCCATCACCCCTTAAATCAATCCCAACCTTCCTTTTTTGAAATGGAAACTTGTGGTACAATTTCAAAAAGATCCATACATGTACACTTACACACAAGTTATTGTCTCGAAACTAGAAAAATAATTATTTTGACCCCTTTTGGGACCCTTGTTCCTAAACTATTGGGACCAAAACCCCCAAAATATATCCCAACCTTCCTTTAGTGGTTATAAACCTTATGTTAAAATTTTATTGATTTCTATTTACTTTATATACGAAAGTTATTAATTACGGTAGAAAAATAAATTAAAAAAAAAATTTCGGGAAAATTTCCTGAATTTTTCATTCTACTAATGAACTCAAAATCGTTAATAATTTTTTTTCCAGATCTACTTCCTTTTCCAGTCTGTTTCTGCGCACAAATGTTTCCAGTCGGTGGGTCTTGTTTGCATGAGACTTTGAACAAGAGGCTGTCACAACGACAGCAAACCGGATTTATTTACATTTATTTGTGTCCTGGCAATATCACAAGAACCATTACTGATGAATGGTGAAAGTGAAAATCATCAATATCAAATTTGACCTCCATTTTGTCATCAGTATCAACATTTTGAAATAATAATATTTGAAAAGCTTAGATTGAATGGTTCATGAGTAAATGCAACAACGTGAATGGAAACGCCATTTTACGATCTTTCAAGAACCACAACTCCTGAACAGTAAAAGTCAAAATCGTCATTATGGAACTTGACCTCTATTTTGTCATCAGTAACAACATATTAAAATTTCAAAAGCTTTGGTTGAATGGTTCATGAGAAAATGCACGGACACGACGGGAAACACCATTTTTCAATCTTTCAAGAACCATAACTCCTGAACGGTTAAAGTCAAAATCGTCATTATTGAACTTGACCTCCATTCTGTCATCAGTAACAACATATTAAAATTTGGGAAGCTTTGGTAGAACAGTTCATGAGTAAATGCAAGGACACGACTGAAAACTCCATTTTTCAATCTTTCAAGAACCATAACTCCTGAATGGTAAAAGTCAAAATCGCCATTATTGAACTTGACCTTCGTATAGTTGTCAGTAATAACATATTAAAATTTTAAAAGCTTTGGTTGAACGGTTCATGAGTTAATGCACGGACAACATTTGATTGCCGTCTTTCAAGAACCATAACTCCTGAACGGTAAAAGTCAAAATCGCCATTATTGAACTTGACCTTCGTATAGTTGTCAGTAATAACATATTAAAATTTTAAAAGCTTTGGTTGAACGGTTCATGAGTTAATGCACGGACAACATTTGATTGCCGCCCGCCCGCCCGGCCGCCCGACCGCCCGGCCGCCCGGCCGCCCGCCGTACATCCCCAAATCAATAACCGACATTTTTGTCACAAAAATCCGGTTAATAAAATGTATATTTATCAATATATCAACAAATATAGGAAGGAATTCAACACCCAATCATTTTTAAAATTTTTGAAAAACGTTACCTGATAACTTTCTTTGTTTGCATTTAATATGACGTCATAACTTAAATAACGTCACAACTAAATCCCTAACAACAGAATCAATATTAGAAACATTTTAAATGTTACGGTATTTCCGTTTCTTTTATTAATATGATTAAATTAAAAAAAAATTATATAAAGATTTCGTCCCAATTTACAGGTAATGCCTGCCTCATATTATCTAGAAAGCATCCGTCTTTGGACAGCAACATTCAAATGGAGACAGACATATTTTGAAAACATTTACAATCAAATCAATTCATATTAAAGTTATTTTTCTCAGTTTTTGAATTATACTTTGAGTTAATACATGTACTTATGCTAATAAATTAACATTTTCATATTTGCATTTTTTTTATTAATTCATATAGTTATCTGAATTCAATCAATTCATGTTAATTATGTCATTGAACGATCAGTTCTTTATACATTTATCAGTGTTCTAGCCAGGATTTGAAAAGGGCAGGGTGCTAGTCAGAAAAAGGGCAATTTTACGTGTAAATGTCATTGAAAAAAGGGCAATTTTACGTGAAAAATGTCATTAAAAGGAGGGCAATTCTTCAAGCCTCATAATTAATTAGATTATATTAACTTGGGCACTATGATAAAATCTAGTTTCAGTTAAAATGGAGTTCATATAATTCTCTACTATACATGTAGGTACAATGTTTTATGGTTGATGGTATGATGAGATACACTTTCGCAGCTTTAAGTGTTTCACATCATTATATGTATGTTTTTTTTATCTTATTCATTATAAGTATGTTTTACATAAACCACAATAGGTGATGCACCAACTTCAAGTTTTAAATTATAACTTGAATGCACTTAATAAATCAATCAATAAAAGTGAAGAAGAAAAATACAATTTTCAAAATATATTCATTTTTTAAGTGTATTCAGGTTATATAAATAATTAAAAGTAATTCTGATATGCATTTGCATTCAATTTGTTTTATATTTAATCTTTTTACGAAAAAAGGAACATAAATTAAAGGAATATATTGTGATCGGGTGATAAAAAAGGGGAAGGAACTCAATGTTTTTGTCAAACTTTTTTGAAATAAACAAATTATTAATGATCATAAGGTAAAGTAATTTGTGTTAATTAACGATGTGTTTGACACCAAAGATGTAAGGTAGCTGAACTTCCTGTACATGGAAGAATTACAAATTTTATGGTATTTCAGAAAAATACCGATTTTTTCGCTATAAAAAAGGCAGTGCGCCCAAGGAACGGCAGAAAAAAGGCATGGGCGTCAATTAAAAAGGATGGGCGCTGTGCCCTGTTCAAACTTTGTAGCTAGAACACTGTTTATACTGAGATGTAATGACATAAGCACTGTTACAAAGGGAATGTACATGTAGGAAAAATACAAAAGTAAAAATAGAATTAGTCTATATAAACTAGAGATCCTAGCTCCTTGTTTGATTCCATTCTACTAATGAACTCAAAATCATTAACTTTTTTTTCCAGATCTACTTCCTGTTCCGGTTTTCCCTGCTTTCGCGCAGAAATCTACTTCCTTTTCCGCTCTTGTTTGCATGAGACTTTGAATAAAATATATATTTATCAGTCTAGTAAAATATAAGATTGGAACCCAATACAAATTCATTTTTAATAATTGTTTGATATGAAAAAAACGTTACCTGATGAAAGCGTTTCTTTTGCTGACATTGAATATGACTTCATAACTTAAAGAACGTCACAGCTAAATCCCTAACAACAGAACCAAAATTGGGAACGTTACAGTATTTCTGTTTCTTTTATCGATATGTTTGATTTAAAAAAAATAATGCATACAGACTTCGTCCCCATTCACAGGTTATGCCTGCCTCCTATTAGTAATTTTTGGTGCATGAAGATAAAATGTACACTTTCTTAATAAAGGCAATAAAAACAGCTAATGATTATGATGAATCTTGTTCAATTTTAAAAAAAAACTAACAGTTATGATGGTAAGAGAAATTATTTAAGACCTCTGACATATCACAATGAGGATATTGACGATAATGATTTGGTTCCCGAAAATTACTGCTTTCACCACTCGGAATATATAGTACTACTACCCTACCCTCATGTATATCTATGACTGCATAAACCTTGGGCACACAGATATTTGTATCTGTCAATGTACCGTTAACTATCTACACCCGTATTTTTTTGTACAGGTGTGGACAGTAAACTGCACATTGTCATAAAAATTTGACAGAAACGAGTGCCTGTGTTCTCTCAGTTGATTGGTCTGGATTAGTGTATTTGGTTAAGGATGTTATTTGCAATAAGTGTGACTCCTGGTCTAACTTTCAAAATACATAAATCTACTTCAAGTTGATTGCTGAGTGTTGTAGAGTTTTCAGTAAACTAAAAAATAGAAAAAAAGGGGGAGGCATTTGAACTATCTTCATACATACCATAAGACAGGTTTTCTGTCAATTTTAATGGGCCTCGCAAAATGTATACGACAAACACTACTAAAATAAACCAAACGGCCCAAAGATAAGTCCACGACCAGTGAATCCAAGATTTAACTTTCTCAAAAATCCTAGACAGGAAGCCTGCCATGATCAAAATCACTGTCACGGAGAAAATTGTGTATTCGATAAATACAAAATGTTATTGATTTAAATTTGAAAAAGAAGAAACAACAAGTACAATTTCAAACAATGTGTAAACCATTCTCCATTCTTATCTTTTGGTGTTATAATTTATCAACAGTTACCTCGGCCTAGTTGTCAGGTGGCGGAAGTTTTCAAACTGAAAGAAGAAATTTTGGTGTCAACATTATTTTCGTCTTGGTTCCTACTCTTTGCTGTCGAAACATTAAAGTGTAAGAACTATTTGTATGACCTCATTGTGCAGTGAGCAAAATTGCTGAAGTAAATTTTTGTTTGCCAATAGCCTGAATCGGGATTGACGAAAAAGATAAAAAAAAAAAAAATAAATTATATCCCCTCAGCTCACAGGCACTTGTTTCTGTCAATGTGGGGTTTACTATCCATACTGGCACTTTTTTCTGTCAATGTGAGGTTTACTATCCATACTGGCACTTTTTTCTGTCAATGTGGGGTTTACTATCCATACTGGCACTTGTTTCTGTCAATGTGGGGATAGTAAACCTGGTACAAGTCAAATCGGCACCTGGTCAAATCGGCACCCATAGAAAAAGTCAAATTGGCACCTGGTTAAATCGGCATCTAGTCAAATCGGCATCATTTAAAGTCAATTCGGCATCCAATAATATTTGATATAATATATGGGACTGGGACTATTATGCTAAGTTAGTAATTTAAGTATACTAGCATAATAGTCCCAAATATATATAGATATTTCTAAAAATGTATAAATTCGATCATGATTTATTTTGTTAAAAAGCATCAAGCTGTAAAAATGCAAAAGTTGATTATTTAAAGTTTTCTCAACATTATGTGACTGATGTTTTCATGGTTTTGATAAGTTTTCTTTTCAATTAATAAATAACTTTAATCAAGTACATAGTGAAAACACAATGTAACACCAGCTTTTGTTTCGCATATTTCTGTCATATTTTCACAACTATATGATATAATCTAATAGCGAGAATTAATACACAAACATGATTAGACCAAAAAAGACTTTTTATGGATATATGTGGTATCAGGAGAAATTAAAATTCGAATGTAAACTATTCGGGTATCCTCATTTCCATTGTGAGGACAAGGATAATAGTACGAAATGTTAAGTTAAAGTATATAAATTTGAATTTAAAGATTGAACTAGAACATTTTTAAAGATAAACTTGTATCACCTGGTCATACCTGCCAACTTTTGAAAATGGCCATGGGGGTTTTTGTGCGCGGCACCATTTTTGAGAGTAGAATTTTTCGCGGCATTTTTTCGTGTGATGATTTGGCTCCTAAAAGTGTCTGACATACTTCTTTTTTGGGGGGTGATAGTTGAAGATGCTGTTATAACCTATCCGCTTTTTTTTAAATTGTTTGATTGTTGTATTCTTTTTGTTGAGATAAACACCAGTAAGATGACTTTTTGTTTGTCTGATACATTGTCAAGAAATAAAAAAAAAAGTAATAATTTTAATAATTTAATAACAAAAAAACCAACAAACCAACAATATATGAGGGTCCGTTATTCCCTTATCTTCATTTTTTAAGGGCATTGTATTCATTTAACCCAATCCAAACCCTCATATATATATTATATAGATCAATATCACAAGCAGTACTAGAATGTTTGGAGACATCATTAAGGCCACCGTGGTCAACTTTAAAGTCTCTGTTGCAAACTTTACAAAAGGCATGTGACAATCCTAACGTTGATTTAGACAACCAGCCCCTGTACTTGACATTATTCTCCCATTTCTCTAAGTATTTGCACGAAGCAAGACGCTTTTTTTTTCTTAGGCGGTGACAGAACTATTTTGCAAGTGATAACTCGCCCATCATGATTCCAATTTTTATAAATTTAACACCCAAGCTAAAATAAAACAACTCAAAATTTCGATTCTTTGATTGTTTACTATGCCGACATTAATCAACTGGTGAATGCGTGATCACTAAATTTTGATTGGATGAAATTTGTCAGACACGATTTGTCTCCCTTGGGAAAACTTTCAAAAGTTCAAAATCGGGAACAAAAATATTTTTCGTGTAAATTTTACTAAAATCGTGTATTTTGGCTATTTTCACGATCACGATCGTGTAATCGGGACAGAGGGTCAAAATCGTGTAGTACACGCCTAAATCGTGAAAGTTGGCAGGTATGCCTGGTGTAAGAAAATGTGTGTCAAAAAACTTATAACTTGTACAAAAACCCTGTACAAATTATAAATTGTACAAAGTTATATTTTGTACACATCATATATTAAACAAATTTAACATGGGTGCCGAATTGACTACATCAAGTGCCGATTTAACCAGGTGCCAATTTGACTAGGTGCCGATTTGACTATACTGGGTGCCGATTTGACCAAGTGCCGATTTAACCAGGTGCCAATTTGACTAGAATTCTAGTAAACCCCACATTGACAGAAACATTGAAGTGCCCAGTATGGATAGTAAACCCCACATACTGGTATGGATAGTAGACCCCACATTGACAGAAACAAGTGCCCAGTATGGATAGTAAACCCCACATTGACAGAAACAAGTGCATGTGCTTTACTATCCATACTGGTATGGATAGTAAACCCCACATTGACAGAAACAAGTGCCTGTGCCACAGCTCCAGACCTACAAAAAGGAAGGCTAAAAACGGTTACAGTGTGTTTAATTGTCTGCAACATGGAAGGTCGAAATTAACCTGACTGCTCCCTACGTGTACTTCCTAAAATAATAAATAGGAGTAAATGTGATCAATTTCTAAATTTTGTCATAACATTCAGGGCTTTCCCTTGAAATTGAAGTAGTAGGTTAAATAGGTGGCTGTAACATGCGTTTGGTGCTTTACGGCAGGGGAAGCTCTGGCATAAATAGAGCAAAATCCTGCAGTTTCTCAATCTCCGGATTGTGGCACCTAATTTCATCTTTCAAATGACCAATTTTTATGTATGAAATTAAAGGGGGAAAAAAAGAAAAAAAAATCTCAGAAATTTCATTTTTTTATGTGATGATTTGTTTTTTATTTATATAATAATCCGATTTGTTAGAAATCTTGGATCGATTTATTTTGCTTAACTACATGCATTTGTAAACAAGTCCCTTTTTTCTCCAAAGACTGTTACGCGTATTTAAATCATACAATTATTTCTCAAGCATTGACAGAAAATTGATATATCCTCTGATTTTCTCTTTTTTCGTAAACTTCAATAAGTTGGATACATAAATCATTTGGAAATATTATTTATTTGTAGTCAAGTCGACAATATTGTACTTTCGTTTTTGAACTTGATTCTCTGAACTGTTGACCCCATGGGCTTTGAAAAATGAACTGCAAAACTAAAAGATACTGTTTTCCACATTCTGAACAACATGATAAACTACACTTTCTTTTATTTGACTGATATTATATTCCACAACATAAAATTGTCATCCTATTTGATTGTCTTTACGTTAATATGAGACAGGCATTACCTGTGAATGGGGACGAAGTCTGTACTAATTTTTTTAAATTCAAACATGTTGATAAAAGAAACGAAAATACCATAACGTTTCCGATATTGGTTCTGTTGTTAGGGATTTAGTTGTGACGTTATTTAAGTTATGACGTCATATTAAATGTAAACAAAGAAACGCTGTTATCAGGTAACGTTTTTTTTTCGTATCAAACAGTTATTAAAAAATGATTGGGTGTTGAATTCCTTCCTATAATTGCTGATATGTTGATAAATATACATTTTATTCAAAGTCTCATGCAAACAAGACCGGACAGGCAAATAAGACCAGAACAGGAAGTAGATCTGAAAAAAAAAGTTAACGATTTTGAGTTCATTATTGATTTTCTACCATAATTATGAAAGTCAAAACCAACGAGTTAATGACATTCGGAACGTCTCTATTGACATTGTTATCGTTCAATGACCACCGGAACGTCTCTCTTGTCATCTTTGAAAAGAAACGATGCATTCTGACTTTTTAAAAATAGACAACCAATCAGTAACCTGAATTCATGTGAACAATATTTAGCCAAAGGTAAACACTGATCTTTTCATTCTTGTTTATCGTGACTGCGACTTTGTGACAATACATCTCTTAGCTGCCTGTAAACATTTGAAACAGATTTTTGTTATGCCCCACCTACGATAGTAGAGGGGCATTATGTTTTCTGGTCTGTGCGTCCGTCCGTCCGTCCATCTGTCCCGCTTCAGGTTAAAGTTTTTGGTCAAGGTAGTTTTTGATGAAGTCGAAGTCCAATCGACTTCAAACTTAGTACACATGTTCCCTATGATATGATCTTTTTAATTTTAATGCCAAATTAGAGTTTTTACCCCAATTTCACGGTCCACTGAACATGGAAAATGATAGTGCGAGTGGGGCATTTGTGTACTGAGGACACATTCTTGTTCTTTTTGAATTTATATTTTTGTCAGTGAAGTAGCCAGCACTTGAAGCCACCATAAACGGCAGAAATCCACCGTCTACCGGCTACTTTGGAAAGCCCTAAACATTTGATCAACTGAAATGAACCCTGCTAAGTCGTATAGAAATACAACCTTAACAAAAAAAATATTTGGCCCTTGAACACCCTATATCTGACTCTATATACTATCATGACTACTGCCTGCGAATTGGAAAATTGGCAAATTTAAAATTATATTAAAAAAAATTATTTAAATTTAAAGTTTTTGAATTGGTTTGACTTGAACAGAAATTACAAGATCTCCCAAGCGTGTCAGAGGCTAGCAGCTACTTCTGTAAAATCTAAATAATGTTATTTCATTTTAACAGCTCATGTACATTTTGCTTTTTACTCAATGTCACAGCGTAACCACCACCACACTTCAGCGTATATCAGCAAGTTATTGTCACAATGTCACCATCGCACTTCAGCGTGTTAACCATCGCACTTCGGCTTGACCATCGCAGTTCAGAGTACCATCACTGTTTCGAGTCCTACATATACAAAAGATAAAAATCCTTCAAACATTCCACACTGAGAAACATCAACAGTCATAAGTACGAAATTACTATGAAGTCTTCTTTTTCTTCTGATTACGGGAATGGCTCCTGTGCTGGAGTGTGGAATATCCTGAAACTGTAGTTTTATCATGTTTATGTACATTGTATATGAAAATGGAGGTAGAAAATTGTCACCTAAATAAAATATTTGTCACAGTCCAATTACAATTAAAATAACGTTGGATGTCAGAGTAATCTTGAACAACCCAGTCAATAAAGCTGGTGAATTAAGTGCTCCATCCATGACAAATCGCCACACTGGCAAATCGCACCACTTTTTAACCAACTCGCCCCACTTGTGAAAACATTAGAAAAGTTATACTTATCGTTATGATTTTTTAGAGCCAGACTACAAAATGTATTAGAAATCTCAATAATTTTAACTGCTACTTTTATTTTTGGACAGAAACATTGTAACATGATTTGCCAAAATCAGTCATTTGTGGTATAAATTAGAGGTACATTTCATCTTCACATGCCAAAAATTACCATTAATGTCATTTGGAAAAAAAATTCTACCGTAATTCATCATGAAGTTACCCCTATTACCACCCTCGTTAATAAGTAGCACATTCAAAAGATTTTAAAATCTAGGCTTTTATAACATGGACACAATAAGCACATAGATAGAAAGGCTTATATTATTACAAGTGCACAATAAAAATCCACTTTATTACACATAAAAACTTCTTCCATAGAAATATATCGTTACAAAATGTATTTGTATAGGGTAGAAATTAGCTACATGCATAACCCATCTCCAGCTATTAACATGATTAAAGAGTTAAATTGATAATCAAATGAATATTGATTCAATAAGGTTAAACTATTTACTTGGAAGAAAATAATGCATCAGTGATGAGCTACATGTAACAACGAATATTTCTAAATTCTGGTATCATTAATATTTGAAACAAAATTAATTGTGTTTTGAATTTTAATCTAAATCATAAAGCTGACTTGTACATGTAATGTCCCTTTAACAGTTATGCAATAATCTTTAATTAATTTGATGCTTCTGGAAAAACATCTCAGAAATTTTAATTTTATTTTCAGATGTATTTATCTGCCTTCTGAATAAGTTAATCAAAAGACAGTTCCAAAATTACCATGGCCAACCCATTTGGTCAAGCAACTGGGGGTTTTGGACAACAACAAAGACCTGCATTTGGACAGGCAAGCCCATTTGGCCAGTCAGCTGGATTTGGAACACCTCCCCCAGCATATGGATCTGGAGGATTTGGTAGTACTCCAAGTGGATTTGCTACCAGTGGATTTGGAACAAGTGGAATGAATCAACCATCTAGTGGATTTGGTACAAGTGGAACGAATCAACCATCTAGTGGATTTGGTACAAGTGGAATGAATCAACCATCTAGTGGATTTGGTACAAGTGGAATGAATCAACCATCTAGTGGATTTGGTACAAGTACCAATCAACCATCTAGTGGATTTGGTACAAGTATCAATCAACCATCTAGTGGATTTGGTACAAGTGGAATGAATCAACCATCTGGTGGATTTGGCACAAGTACCAATCAAACATCTAGTGCATTTGGTTCAAGTATCAATCAACCATCTAGTGGATTTGGTACAAGTGGAATGAATCAACCATCTGGTGGATTTGGTACAAGTACCAATCAAACATCTAGTGGATTTGGTACAAGTGGAATGAATCAAGCATCTGGTGGATTTGGTATAAGTGGAACAAATCAAGCATCTAGTGGATTTGGAACTTTTCAAACTGGAAGTGGTGGATTCAGAACAACAACCAGCACTCCTGGATTTGGACCTCAAGGTAGTTTTTTTTACTAGGAAAATAAATTCTTTTAATTGTCCAGTGATTTGCATCGATAATTTTTTTTACTCCTTAATCTTTTTATATGACCGCAAAAATTAAATTTTTTTTGGTCATATATTGGTATCACGTTGGCGTCATCGTCTGCGTCGTCGTCGTCCGAATACTTTTAGTTTTCGCACTCTAACTTTAGTAAAAGGGAATAGAAATCTATGAAATTTTAACACAAGGTTTATAACCACAAAAGGAAGGTTGGGATTGATTTTGGGAGTTTTGGTCCCAACATTTTAGGAATTAGGGGCCAAAAAGGGCCCAAATAAGCATTATTCTTGGTTTTCTCACAATAACTTTAGTATAAGTATATAAGAAGTCAATGAAATTTTGACACAAGGTTTATGACCACAAAAGGAAGGTTGGGATTGATTTTGGGAGTTGAGGTCTGAACAGTTTAGGAATTAGGGGCCCAAGTAAGCATTATTCTTGGTTTTTGCACCATAACTTTAGTATAAGTAAATAGAAATCTATAAAATTTAAACACAAGGTTCATGACCACTAAAGGAAGGTTGGGTTTGATTTTGGGAGTTTTGGTCTTAACAGTTTAGGAATAAGGGGCTCAAAGGGTCCAAAATTGAATTTGTTTGATTTCATCAAAAATTGAATAATTGGGGTTCTTTGATATGCTGAATCTAACTGTGTATGTAGATTCTTAATTTTTGGTCCCGTTTTCAAATTGGTCTACATTAAGGTCCAAAGGGTCCAAAATTAAACTTAACAAAAATTGAATCCTTGGGGTTCTTTGATATGCTGAATCTAAAAATGTACTTAGATTTTTGATTATTGGCCCAGTTTTCAAGTTGGTCCAAATCGGGGTCCAAAATTAAACTTAGTTTGATTTCATCAAAAATTGAATAATTGGGGTTCTTTGATATGCCAAATCTAACTGTATGTAGATTCTTAATTTTTAGTCCCGTTTTCAAATAGGTCTGCATTAAAGTCCAAAGGGTCCAAAATTAAACTAAGTTTGATTTTAACAAAAATTGAATTCTTGGGCTTTTTTGATATGCTGAATCTAAACATGTACTTAGATTTTTGATTATGGGCCCAGTTTTTCAAGTTGGTTCAAATCAGGATCCAAAATTATTATATTAAGTATTGTGCAATAGCAAGAAATTTTCAATTGCACAGTATTCAGCAATAGCAAGAAATCTTCAATTGCACAATACTGTGCAATAGCAAAAAATGTTCAATTGCACAGTATTGTGCAATAGCAAGAAATCTTCAATTGCACAGTATTGTGCAATAGCAAATATTTTCAATTGCACAGTATTGCGCAATAGCAAGAAATATCTAATTGCACAATGTTGTGCAATAGCAAGAAATTTTCAATTGATTGGAGTTATCTTTCTTTATCCAGAATAGTAGTTGAATCAACTTAAATCATTGTTTTGTACAATATACAATGTATATTCACTTTTACTACCAACTGATAAATTAAAACAATCTTTACCATTCAGTGATATTTACTGTGATAACAAGCACCTTTTGTTACATTTTAATATTTTATGATGTATTTAAATGAGGAGTTATTGTTGCAAACTCCATTAGAAATTTGAATTAAGATGAGTTTTGGAAAAAGGGAAAGGGGGGTGTGAAAAAAAAATGGGGGGGGGGTTACATTTTTTTATTTCAGATTTCATAAATAAAAAGTAAATTTCTTCAAACATTTTTTTGAGAGGATTAATATTCAACAGCATAGTGAATTGCTCAAAGGCAAAAAAAAAATTTTAAGTTCATTAGACCACATTCATTCTGTGTCAGAAACCTATGCTGTGTCAACTATTTAATCACAATCCAAATTTAGAGCTGAATCCAGCTTGAATGTTGTGTCCATACTTGCCCCAACCGTTCAGGGTTCAACCTCTGCGGTCGTATAAAGCTGCACCCTGCAGAGCATCTGGTTTTATTCGAATTGCAGGTTCAATGTTTGGAGGTACAGGCTTTGGAACAATGGGACCACAATCTGCCTCTGGTTTTGGTGCTTCAACAACTCCCTCTTTTGGAAGTGGAGGTTTTGGGACCCAGTCTCAAACTGGACCAGTTTTTGGAAGTGCAACGACAACAGCTGCCTCCGTTGGAAGTGAAGGTTTTGGAACCCAATCTCATTCTGGATCTGGGTTGTTTGGAAATACTTCCACATTAGGAGGGTCTGCTGTTGGAAATCAGTCCAATACAAGCAATGCATTTGGGGGATCTACTTTTGGAACAGCTACTCAAGCTAGCAGAACATCAACTCAACCAAAGTCATTTGGTGGTCCCACTTTTGGTGCTGTGTCACAAGCAAGTGCAATTGGTACTCCTTCATTTGGACCTACAACTCAGACTGGTATGTTTGGTATTCAGTCGCATGCAACAGTCTGTCAAACAACCTCGTTTGGTAGTCCTTCATACGAAACCACAACTCGAACAAACACAATTGGACCTACAACCAAAACAAGTACACTAAGTTCTAGTTTTGCAACAGCTACCTCCACTAGAGCTCAGAATTCATTTGGAGGGTTTGGTAGTGCAACCTCATCTGGAGCAACAACTTTTGGTGGAAGTGGTTTAGGAACATCTCAGGCGCCGACTGTATTTGGACAAACAACTCAGTCTTCTGTATTTGGAGGTACTGGATTACAGACAGGGTCATCAACATTTGGTGGAGGAACTTTACCAGTCACCACCTCTGCTGGTTCCTTTAACACACAAACAACAGCATCCATAGGAATATTTGGTCAGACAGGTCCACAGTCCGTTTTATCTGGTACAACAGGCATGCAGTCCTCTGGGATATCAGGACAGAGAGGAATTCAATCAACACAAGGACCATATCCCTTTAGTGCAGCACCTTCAGTATCAACAGGGCTGTTTGGACTGTCAGGTAACTTTGTTGGTTATGGGAAAGCACTCATATACAATAGTTTTTGTTGAGCCTGCGACTTTTGTCCCAGAAAGCTTGACATAGGGATAGTGATCCGGCGGCTGCGTAGTTAGCTAACTTCTTCAAAGCTTTATATTTTAGAAGGTTGAAGACCTGGATGCTTCATACTTTGTATATGGATGCCTCATGTAACGAAGTTTCCGCCAGTCACATGTCCAATGTCCTTGACCTCATTTTCATGGTTCAGTGACTACTTGAAAAAAAAGTTAAGATATTTTGTAATGTTAAATTATCTCTTACTATAAGTAATAGGATAACTATATTTGGTATGTGCATACCTTTCAAGGTCCTCATGGCCATCAGACAGTTTTCACTTGAACTCGACCTCGTTTCATGGATCAGTGAACAAGGTTAAGTTTTGGTGTTCAAGTCCATATCTCAGATACTATAAGCAATAGGTTGACTATATTCGTTGTATGGAAGGACTGTAAGCTGTACATGTCCAACATGCAGGTGTCATCTGACCTTGACCTCATTTTCATGGTTCACAGGTTCAGTGGTTATAGTTAAATTTTTGTGTTTTGGTCTGTTTTTCTAATACTGTATCCAATAGGTCTACTATATTTGGGGTATGGAATGTTTGGAAGGTGTACATGTCTAGCTGGCAGATGTCATCTGACCTTGACGTCATTTTCATGTTTCAGTGGTAAAAAAAAAGTTAAGTTTTTGAGTTTTGGTCTTTTTTTCTAATACTATATTCAATAGGTCAACTATATTTGGTGTATGGAAATATTTTATGATCTATATGTCAATCGTGCAGGTTTTATTTGACCTTTACCTCAATTTCAAGGTTCATTGCTTAGTGTTAAGTTTTTGTGTTTTGGTCTGTTTTTTTTAAACTATAAGCAATAGGTCAACTATATCTGTTGTATGGAAGAATTGTTAGCTGTACATGCCTGCCTGGCATGTTCATCTGACCTTGACCTCATTTTTATGGTTCATTGGTCAATGTTTAGTTTTCTTTGTTAATGTTAAGTTTTCTTTGTTAATGTTAAGTTTATGTGACAGTTCTAATAAAGCTTTACATGTAGGACTATCAACATGATATCAATGATTAGTAAAGAAGGCGAGACATTTCAGCATTCATGCACTCTTGTGTTTACACATGATCATGCAAGACAGGATCTGTTTTTTATAAATATCTTAAATTGGTAAAAGCAATTCAACTTTTTTTATGCAATTTTTTTTAATCCTCTTTTTTTACAGTCTACAAAGATGAGAACTTCAAAAAATATGTACATGATATATAAACATTTATGTAACAACTGTGTTCCCAGCCTGTTACACTATTAAAACAAACTTTGGATGTAAATGAAAAATGTGAAAACAGTTCCTTAGTCAGCCTGTGTTGATTCCTACTTAAAAAGGGCATAGGCGTTCAGACGCATGCCTTTAATAAATGAACATTTAATAAACGAAAAAGGACTCAAATAAATAGCCAAAGTCAGGGGAAGGAATCAGAGATTTGCTTATCAGTCTGTTCAGAGGGAGACATACTCCCAAAATTTAAAATAATTTCTGAAATTTGGCAACAGCAAATTTTTTTAACACAAAATCTGTATATTTACGCCAGTACCAAGTACCTGCTACCTGGCACGGGCTTGTGATGCCCTTAGGGGATTTGTACATTGTACTCAGAAGTTAGTTATATTTGAATCATGAATATTGTTTATCTTATTAGGAACAGCTGGTAAATCTGAGATAGGTGGTGATGTGAAAAAGTCAGACAACACAAAAAACTTGTTTGGAAAACCAGAATTGAAAATGACAGCACCTATAACTGAACTGAGTCCTCCCAGTACAGTATTATGTCCTGTGTCAACAGCTGGCACTGCTTTTCCATGTAAGTGTTCATTAGCAAAGGATTTTTCAGGTGTTGTTATAGGCCTATTCTATACCTGTTGCATATTTCCTTTGAACATTGTTGAAAGCTTTTGTTTTGACTGCCAACGATCAGGTTATTTCAGACTGTGCCTGTTAGGGACGAAATCAAAAGATCAATGTAAGATAACAAACTTAATTCAAATAGTTTGGGGGTGGGGGGGGGGGGGGGTTGAACTGCTGCAAGATTTGGTTATCCGACATTGATTTTTACGTATATCCATATGGGTCAATCAATTTTTCCCAAATTAAGTTAATAGGGGGGTAGGGGGGTCAGTGAAAAAACTATTTGAATAAAGTTTTTTATCCTCCATTGAACTTTTGATGTCGCCCCTTAAATATATTACCAATGATGTACTGTGAAAGTTGTCTTATTTGTTAGGTACCGATTTTCATGGTTTTTTCGTGGATGGCATTATCCACTAATTTAAGTGTTCAACTAAATACATGTATGACAATCGTTGTCCAAATCAAGACATGAAAAGATCCCCATTAAGCTTTGAATATATGAATACAGGCGTACAATTTAGAGATTACATTGATTATCAGCAAACACAGACAGAATTATTAAAACAACTTTAGACAGAATTTTACCCATTAATATTAAGAAATACCTAAACTGTATAAATTTTAATCATTTAATTCTTATTGAAAATTATTGAGCAATTATTTATTGAATATTTGATGCATGTTTGCAGTATCCCTTAATCATTATAAAACATTATATGATTATTTTCAACAATGTTTGTTTTTTGATGGCTTCACATTCTCACTCAATTTTTTTTCCTCAGAAACTTAAATCAATGAATTAAGAACCCATGAACATGTAAATTTTAATATATTTATATACCATAAGAAAATGTTTTTTTTTGCAGCAGCATCAAACAAGGCATCAGATTCTGTTTTTGGTAGAGTTCAGTCTCAAGCATCTATATCAGGTCATGGAATGTTTGGGAAACCTGATGTTACAGGTAACTATTGATAATAACTTACACAGAAAAAGGCTTGGCATGGTGTACCTGTTTGTGACAGACTTTCTATTGGGTACATGTAGCTGTTTTAAATGTTGGCACTCTTTTTCTCTCATAGGCAGCCATGTATATAGGAAATTGATGGAAAGTGATGTCAACCTCCACCAAAATAACTAGCAATTTTATAGCATGGAAAAATTACCTGTTTAACAAAATTACAGCAAATCAACAGGTTGTGGGTTCATCCCCCAAAAATCTAAACATTTTAAAATCTTTGCTGACTGAAGCTCACATTTATGGAGTTAGAACATTGGTTGATCATTAGAGCAAGAATATTGTCCCTGGTTAGAGTGACATGTTTTAAACAGGCTCTAATTAGCTACATGTAGAATGATATAAGATTAAGACTTATCAAAATAACATAGTTGAATTACAAGCGACTTTATAGTGTTAATAAATGTATAATCTACTTTTTAGATAAGGATGAAAAGCTGAAAGTTTCATCTAAAAAAATGTTGTTTGGGAAACTTGTGGCTGGTTCAGGTATGCTATTAATGATCAGGTGGCAAGAAATCAACATATTGCCATAACTATCTTAATTGTGAATAGTAGAAATTAGATCATATTTATATACATTTGTAGTATACCCAATGATAGCAAGTGACATGATTTCATAAAGGTTATCAGACGTGGCACTTATAGATATATAGATTCATAATTCATGTGAAGAATTTAAAAAATGAATTAAGACTGTTAAAGGGAAACTTCGCAAAAAAATCAAAAATTGATATTATGTTCATTCTGTATAAAAATGTTCAAATTCATAGATATTAAAGTTTTATTCCGCTAGATAAGCGATCACCATCGATTTTAAATTTAGAGTATCAATTCTCCGAGATCCGCCATCTTGTCTTCTTTCCCGATGAATAAAAACGATATGTCTATAAACCACAAAGAAACAAAACTACAGTAACCGATGTAGTCGTAATTGCGTGTCGATATCTTGTCAATCGTACGGTTGTTTAATACGACTAACTAACTTGATACGGAAAATATTCTTACTTTTTTTAAATTACCATGGTCTGTTGTTTTTAAACTGTTGATATTGGAATTAGGTGAAAAGTCAAAGTTGAAATCATAAATAAGTGTTCCGTGAAAATTGTTTTCGAAAATCTAATTTGTTCATAATTCTTTAAAGTAATAAACTTTTTTCAAATATATTTTGATCTTCCCTTATCTGATCACCAGCATGGCTAAAGGTATTACTTCCAAAGGTATTGTGAGGGGTGTGAGGTGACACGTCCAGGTATTCAAGCGATTTCCTGTCGGGCTTGCAAGTTCATGCATCGTTTCACTTCTGCAGGTATTGATCAGTGTACACGGCTGATAACTGATAACTTATAACTTTCCATTTTGAACTATCAGATGTATAATATACAACTCTGTCTTACTTGTCATTACTAAACTCATACGCTTGTTTATAAATAACATTTCTGGTGTAAAGAATATAATTCATAATATATAAATAATACCCAAAAAATAAGATTTGATGAAATTAAAATCTATTTAAATATTTTTTCCAAGGGTGAATTTGGGAAAATGTAATATATAGTCATTGTCAATAGTGAAGGACAGATTGGAACAGACCAGAAATATTGATTTAAAAAAATGTACGCACTTGCCGACGATTCGTTTATACGACTGGATATAAAGTTACGGAACTATAGCGCAATTTAAAATATATACGTGTATACATTGAACATAAGAAAAAAACATATATTTTGAATAAATAGGGGTAAAAGTGTTGTAAATAGACTAGCCAACGTATGCCAACAGTATGTAATCATCGAATGTCGAAAGACTACAGTTGTATACCAAAAGAAGAAGAGAACCAATTTGATTTAAATACAGGTCGATGTATAACTTTTGCTTTGGTTCATTGAAGCTGTGGACCTAGGAAAATCACAGATTTATATTTCAATAAGATTGTTCTCAAACAAAGGAAGGAAGGAATTCGTCATCACAATTGTTATATATGCCACTGGACGAACACTAATTATCCCCAGGGGATGTGAATATTTTGCTGGGAAACTTTTGAGTATCAAAGTTTCAAATTAATTTCGGGATTTATTTTCTTTCTTGGTATTCAATAACCGAAAAAAGAATAAATTACTTGTTCGCTAAATAGGGATATTCTTGTCAGATAAAAGAATTTTAGTTATATTTAAAAAATAGGGAAATATGACATTAAATTGGTTCTGTCTTTTTTTAAACATCGTTAAAACGATGTGTGTCTAAGGTGAACGCCACAAGAACCCTGTAATACTAGTACGAGAGTATAGCATGTAAACATTCCTTCTCAATAATATGGTTGTATTGGAAAACTTTTCATACAGATTGACAACTCATTGTCCGATATGCATGTAATATTTGCCACATGACGCCCATAGTTCTTTCTACCATCATCACCTTATTCCTTGATATTGCTGTAAACATCGATGGTTCACACCCAAACAAAATGGGAGTAATGAACCTTCAGAGCTTCTCCGTCTTATACACTTGTGAAATATATAGACGAAATTTCTGTATTGAAATGAATCTACATCTCACAAACAGGATTTTCAAATAACGATTTTGAGTAATCACCTTACAAACCAATATAAACGTATGGCAAGATATAACCATGAAGGAATTTAGTTTTTGTCAGAACTCATCACTATATCATAAACGTATACGTATATATATGCATACAGTTTCAAATATATCAAGAACAAGCGTTCGATGTCGATAGTCTGTTCTCTAACTGTTCAGAGTTAGACATGTCACTTGTTCATTCTTAGAAGCCTTCATATTCCCCGTCTAACGATGGGAACTCTTTCTGATTGTGTTGACTATAAATGCTTGTATGGTAATTCTGTCGTTTATCTGTACAAGCGGTTGCATTTCCTCTCCTTTCCCAACAAACAAACGAACGAAACGCAACTAGTCTGATTTCTCTGGAGCTCATCCTCAATGGCTCTTATACGTCAGGAAACTTACATGTATACTAATAATGATTGTTTCATGAACAACGATGTATGAACGAACTATTATAAATTCGTCAATATCTGTAATGCATGACTAAAGTATAACTTTTATTACAACTACTGTATTATTTGGATTAATGACGGCTATCATGTTCAACATTGCACAACTATTATCATAGAATTTTAAAAAAAATCCTCAAAAATCCTCAAAAGATATAATGCCTTAGCTTAGATAATTAGTATTCTTTTCACAAAAAGTTTGTGTAAATGATTGTCAAATGAATTTAATTACGTAAGAATAAAATGTTAAAAAGAAACTAAAAAAAAATTATGCATGTTGTATGTTGTATTTTTTTGTCAATTAAAAACTTTAAAATTGCAATAGTTTTATTAGCATTTAAACACAGCCAGATTTGAATACAAGTTAAGAAATTCCGGTAAAGTCAATGATATCAAACAGATGTACAATGGTATATCAAATTGGGTAATATTGCATTTAGTTTTTATTAAAGATTAAAACTACTATTTTTTGCTTCATATTTGAATCTTTACGCCAATTGCCGCTAAGAAAGTAATCAAAAATTGTTTCCTTTTATTTTTATACACTTTCGGAATTACGAATCTGAATTTTATTTTCAATTAATTTACACAATTTAATTATTGTATCTTTATTCTCATCGTGTATTTAATCTTAGTGTATTAACATCATGACAGCATATACTCTAATCCTTTCTATTTATCCTTTCCAAATAACAACATTTATACCTGTGTACGCTTGAACTCACACCTGCGGCTAAATAGCTACAAGGTAAACGATATACACACTCTGCTCACACATTAGTTGCATTGAAATGATTATCAAAACAATAACGGTAAATAGAACTGAAATATTTTCAGTTCAATATCAGTAAAAATGTTCAATAAATATTTTATGAAAAAAATCTCAACAATAATTAATTAAATTTATTCAAAAACATTTACTAGACATAATTTTATAGGAGTTTAATTCAATCAATACAAAACGGTATATATATGCATATTCACTTTCGTTCATTCTTATATTGTGGTTTATAACTTCGACCATTCGTCAGCTGTGCGCTTTTAATTACGTATATTGTCGATAAGCTATAAGAGTTAAACAGATTTTATTTTTTCCCAGAATTCAATAAATCGGGCTAATACGTCACGACCCACTCGAGAATTCAACCAAAAAAGTTACAAATACTTGATTTTCTCCGTTATTAGAAGGAATATAAATTTAAAACTTTGCAAATGTGTTTTTTATGTTAAGATGAACATAATTAGATGATAAGTAAAAAATCGCGGAATTTCCCTTTAAGGGGGCTCGCAGGTCTAAATCGAAATGTTATTTTAATATAGGATTTTGCTATATTTTTCTATTAATGAACTTTATTTTTTACTAATAGAAAAATGAAATAAAAAAATGGGTCACCTTTCACAATCTGCCTTCGAAAGAAGCATTCATTTTTGTAAAGGTACTTTTTTTCTGTTGAACTAGTAGGAGAAATAGAGGTAATATCGAAATAAAAAAAGAACTAAATTACAGAAATCGCTCAAATTTTACAATAGTTAAGTTTAAGTACAGCTTATTTGAAAATTATAACAAAAAATATCAGTCACCGATGAGTTAAAAAAAAGATATTTTAATTTTAATGCCAAAAATGGCATTTTTTCACAAAAGGGAGATAATTTGGAGCTTTTTCAATGAAACATACATTTTTAAAGTCATCTGTGGCCAACAGGAATTTTTTTGAATGATTTTTGTACAATATGATAAAGTTACAACTAATAAAGGTAATAAATAAAATTTGTAATGAAAAATAAATGTTTAACTTTTTTCCGAAATTTTTATACCCTCGAGCCTCCTTAAGGTACTATAGTACATAATTTTGATGTCTATTTTAAAGACTATGACACATATTTTAAAATTTTGATTAAGAATCTTGTTCTTCATGCTTCCCTTTAATTTGATGAATGTAGTGAATGGAATCATTTAAATTACAGGGACTTATTTAAAGTCATATGAAACCTCAAATTTAAAAAAAAATGATGCATATGTTTTTTTTTTATATAACAAAATGAATAGTTTTCATTATTATACCTATGTACATGTACATACACTTTTTTCTGAAGAAAGTTCTTTAATTTGTCCACATTTAGAAGAAGTCTACATTTTTTTAATTGCTTGCTTCCAGGAAGCAATTCGCCAACATATTTTCCGTATGCAAGTGACCTAAGTGTGACCCTTCTTGAAAAAATCCAGTGATCACAGTATGCATGGGTCTGTCATTGAAATAAACTATTATCTGATTGTACATGTTATACACATGCTCAATATCCATGCTGCTTTGTTGATAGTTTACTATAAGGTGACAATTGGTAAACTACAGCTTCAAAACACGACAATAAATGAGGTACCATATTTTCACATCATAACAGAATGAGAGAAAAAAAAATGAGGATTACATGATATGTTAGTGTAAAAATTGATAAAATTGAGCACAGAAGACTTAGTTTATGATATATACATGCATTGGTTCAACAATTGGATAAACATTATTTTTCACCAGTCACTCCGTTTCATATGACTTTTAACATTCCATATTTCAAGGTGTTAGAAGACGGTCAATGGACCAACCAGGAACCAGTTTTGACACTGATGACCAGACAACAAAGAGAAAACCTAGCAAAGAAAATGGTAAATTATTGGAATCCCTACTGCATAACTAATTTGCCTTATAATGATTCCTCTATTTTGATTTTTAGTTCACCTTAATAACTAAATATTAAATCAAGCATGTAAGTAATTTACTTCCATCCAATGAGTTAATTCAAATGTATAAAAGGCCCTGAAAAGGCATATGTAAAAGAATACAAATGAGAAAAGATTTCTAGGTCTAGTAGTGTTCTCCCCAGACATTTCATATAGCATCCTGTTAACAGGGAAATTTGAAATACTTTCTTGTTTCTAAAAATTATAGCATCACATTCATAACACAACCTATAAGAAAATCAATTCAGATAGCATCACATTAAAGAAATATAACATCACATTTCCATGATGCTAGAATGCCCTGGGGAGAACACTGCTAGATCTACTTTTAACATTAGAATGGTCTACTTAAAATAAGAATGATTTGGAAGTATACTTAACGTATGTCTATACAATCATTGTACATCCTTAAATAGATAAGGAACTTAAAGAATCACTGTTGTTTTACAGATGAAGAACCACAGTCAAAGAGACCAATTAGAAGACTCTCCAGTGCTGATGAAATGTCCAGTAGAGTAGCAATAATCTGTAACTATGTGCCAAACAAATATAACAATGTCTTTTCCATGAAGAAGCACTTCTCTAAGTTTGGTGATGTAGCTAAAGTTTTTCCTAACCCAAGGAAGTTCATGACCACTATACACTTTAAAACTCATGTAAGTCAGGCCTAAATTAATATATTTTTTGTTTCCCCAATCCCAACCCTGCCAAACCAAGTGTGGGTAGATAGGTAGGTAAATAATTTTATTTTTTCCAAAAAGCTGGAACAATATCGGTTGATCCAGCAAGCCTGAAAATTGTAATGAATAAAATAATATTTTACTTAGTTTTGACAATAAATTTTATGAGTCGAACCATTTTTGTAGGGGAACAAACAATATTTTATTTAAGGCCTCATCTTTTGTTAAATTTAGGTCCTTTCTTTTCAAAGTCTTTTTCACTGAAAAAATAAATGATACATTCCCAAATGGTTATGCATCTAATTAAATTTGATTTTAAGTAGTAAATGTGAATTACATGTGCTGTCAATATGACACTTTATCTAGGTGATACAAATACATATGAAAAGAATGGTATGTACTACATGCTTATGGTTCTATATTAAAATTAAGAAGATGTGGTATGATTGCCAATGAGACAACTAACCACCACAGTTCAAATAGTGTGGATGCTAGAAATTATAGGCAACTGTATGGCCTTCAACAATGACAAATACCCATACCGTATGTGTCTCACATGATAAATATGAAAGAATTCAATTAAGAAAACTTACGACCTAATTTTTAGCAAAACAGTTTACAAAAATCAACGGACTTGAACCAACAACCACTAAACTACAGTTAGTTCCTTTTGGCAGTTAAGGTTAAGCACTATCCAGAAATATTAGATAACTAACTGAAAACCATTATTTTATTGCATTTTATTAATGATGATTGATAAGTGAACATGACGACCTGTGTTCTATTTTGTAGGAAGCTGCAAAAGAAGCAAAAGCTAGAGGGAAGTTTCTGGACAAAGGTGTACGTCCTATGGAGATATTCTGGAGCAGTTACAGACGAAGATCAACTGATGAATCTGACAACACACCTGTCAAAAGAAAAAGTGATCATGGTAAGACAAAAGGGCAGAAAATAGATTAGATTATTTTAAGATGGTAAGCAAAAGTTGAATGATTGGGCTCTTTAATTTTGCTTTGTTTTTGCCCCAAGAAGAAGAGTAAAAATTGAAGATAAATGAAGGACTAAATAATAGATGAAGTAAGAATATCTTTCGAAAAAATTTATAAAATCTTTACAAAATCTTTACTTATATGATTAAGATGGCTGAACACTTCTGGGTATTCAAAAGTATGAAAATAAAAAAATAATATGTCCTTTATGATTGATTCCAATATGTTGGTAGTTTAATAGAATGTTATGTCCTTTATGATTGATTCCAATATGTTGGTAGTTTAATAGAATGTTATGTCCTTTATGATAGAATGTTATGTCCTTTATGATTGATTCCAATATGTTGGTAGTTTAATAGAATGGTATGTCCTTTATGATAGAATGTTATGTCCTTTATGATTGATTCCAATATGTTGGTAGTTTAATAGAATGTTATGTCCTTTATGATTGATTCCAATATGTTGGTAGTTTAATAGAATGGTATGTCCTTTATGATAGAATGTTATGTCCTTTATGATTGATTCCAATATGTTGGTAGTTTAATAGAATCTTATGTCCTTTATGATTGATTCCAATATGTTGGTGGTTTAATAGAATGTTATGTCCTTTATGATTGATTCCAATATGTTGATAGTTTAATAGAATGTTATGTCCTTTATGATTGATTCCAATATGTTGGTAGTTTAATAGAATGTTATGTCCTTTATGATAGAATGTTATGTCCTTTATGATTGATTCCAATATGTTGGTAGTTTAATAGAATGGTATGTCCTTTATGATAGAATGTTATGTCCTTTATGATTGATTCCAATATGTTGGTGGTTTAATAGAATGTTATGTCCTTTATGATTGATTCCAATATGTTGGTAGTTTAATAGAATGTTATGCCCTTTATGATTGATTCCAATATGTTGGTAGTTTAATAGAATGTTATGTCCTTTATGATTGATTCCAATGTGTTGGTAGTTTTATAGAATGTTATGTCCTTTATGATTGATTCCAATATGTTGGTAGTTTAATAGAATGTTATGTCCTTTATGATTGATTCCAATATGTTGGTAGTTTAATAGAATGTTATGTCCTTTATGATTGATTCCAATATGTTGGTGGTTTAATAGAATGTTATGTCCTTTATGATTGATTCCAATATGTTGGTAGTTTAATAGAATGTTATGTCCTTTATGATAGAATGTTATGTCCTTTATGATTGATTCCAATATGTTGGTAGTTTAATAGAATGTTATGTCCTTTATGATAGAATGTTATGTCCTTTATGATTGATTCCAATATGTTGGTAGTTTAATAGAATGGTATGTTCTTTATGATAGAATGTTATGTCCTTTATGATTGATTCCAATATGTTGGTAGTTTAATAGAATGTTATGTCCTTTATGATAGAATGTTATGTCCTTTATGATTGATTCCAATATGTTGGTAGTTTAATAGAATGTTATGTCCTTTATGATAGAATGTTATGTCCTTTATGATTGATTCCAATATGTTGGTAGTTTAATAGAATGTTATGTCCTTTATGATAGAATGTTATGTCCTTTATGATTGATTCCAATATGTTGGTGGTTTAATAGAATGTTATGTCCTTTATGATAGAATGTTATGTCCTTTATGATTGATTCCAATATGTTGGTAGTTTAATAGAATGTTATGTCCTTTATGATAGAATGTTATGTCCTTTATGATTGATTCCAATATGTTGGTAGTTTAATAGAATGTTATGTCCTTTATGATAGAATGTTATGTCCTTTATGATTGATTCCAATATGTTGGTAGTTTAATAGAATGGTATGTTCTTTATGATAGAATGTTATGTCCTTTATGATTGATTCCAATATGTTGGTAGTTTAATAGAATGTTATGTCCTTTATGATAGAATGTTATGTCCTTTATGATTGATTCCAATATGTTGGTAGTTTAATAGAATGTTATGTCCTTTATGATAGAATGTTATGTCCTTTATGATTGATTCCAATATGTTGGTAGTTTAATAGAATGTTATGTCCTTTATGATAGAATGTTATGTCCTTTATGATTGATTCCAATATGTTGGTGGTTTAATAGAATGTTATGTCCTTTATGATTGATTCCAATATGTTGGTAGTTTAATAGAATGTTATGTCCTTTATGATAGAATGTTATGTCCTTTATGATTGATTCCAATATGTTGGTAGTTTAATAGAATGTTATGTCCTTTATGATTGATTCCAATATGTTGGTAGTTTAATAGAATGTTATGTCCTTTATGATAGAATGTTATGTCCTTTATGATTGATTCCAATATGTTGGTAGTTTAATAGAATGGTATGTCCTTTATGATTGATTCCAATATGTTGGTAGTTTAATAGAATGTTATGTCCTTTATGATAGAATGTTATGTCCTTTATGATTGATTCCAATATGTTGGTGGTTTAATAGAATGTTATGCCCTTTATGATTGATTCCAATATGTTGGTAGTTTAATAGAATGGTATGTCCTTTATGATTGATTCCAATATGTTGGTAGTTTAATAGAATGTTATGTCCTTTATGATAGAATGTTATGTCCTTTATGATTGATTCCAATATGTTGGTAGTTTAATAGAATGTTATGTCCTTTATGATAGAATGTTATGTCCTTTATGATTGATTCCAATATGTTGGTGGTTTAATAGAATGTTATGTCCTTTATGATTGATTCCAATATGTTGGTAGTTTAATAGAATGTTATGTCCTTTATGATAGAATGTTATGTCCTTTATGATTGATTCCAATATGTTGGTGGTTTAATAGAATGTTATGCCCTTTATGATTGATTCCAATATGTTGGTAGTTTAATAGAATGGTATGTCCTTTATGATTGATTCCAATATGTTGGTAGTTTAATAGAATGGTATGTCCTTTATGATAGAATGTTATGTCCTTTATGATTGATTCCAATATGTTGGTAGTTTAATAGAATGTTATGTCCTTTATGATTGATTCCAATATGTTGGTAGTTTAATAGAATGTTATGTCCTTTATGATAGAATGTTATGTCCTTTATGATTGATTCCAATATGTTGGTAGTTTAATAGAATGTTATGTCCTTTATGATAGAATGTTATGTCCTTTATGATTGATTCCAATATGTTGGTAGTTTAATAGAATGGTATGTCCTTTATGATAGAATGTTATGTCCTTTATGATTGATTCCAATATGTTGGTAGTTTAATAGAATGGTATGTCCTTTATGATTGATTCCAATATGTTGGTAGTTTAATAGAATGTTATGTCCTTTATGATAGAATGTTATGTCCTTTATGATTGATTCCAATATGTTGGTGGTTTAATAGAATGTTATGTCCTTTATGATTGATTCCAATATGTTGGTAGTTTAATAGAATGTTATGTCCTTTATGATAGAATGTTATGTCCTTTATGATTGATTCCAATATGTTGGTGGTTTAATAGAATGTTATGCCCTTTATGATTGATTCCAATATGTTGGTAGTTTAATAGAATGGTATGTCCTTTATGATTGATTCCAATATGTTGGTAGTTTAATAGAATGGTATGTCCTTTATGATAGAATGTTATGTCCTTTATGATTGATTCCAATATGTTGGTAGTTTAATAGAATGTTATGTCCTTTATGATTGATTCCAATATGTTGGTAGTTTAATAGAATGTTATGTCCTTTATGATAGAATGTTATGTCCTTTATGATTGATTCCAATATGTTGGTAGTTTAATAGAATGTTATGTCCTTTATGATAGAATGTTATGTCCTTTATGATTGATTCCAATATGTTGGTAGTTTAATAGAATGTTATGTCCTTTATGATTGATTCCAATATGTTGGTAGTTTAATAGAATGTTATGTCCTTTATGATTGATTCCAATATGTTGGTAGTTTAATAGAATGTTATGTCCTTTATGATAGAATGTTATGTCCTTTATGATTGATTCCAATATGTTGGTAGTTTAATAGAATGGTATGTCCTTTATGATTGATTCCAATATGTTGGTAGTTTAATAGAATGTTATGTCCTTTATGATTGATTCCAATATGTTGGTAGTTTAATAGAATGTTATGTCCTTTATGATTGATTCCAATATGTTGGTAGTTTAATAGAATGTTATGCCCTTTATGATTGATTCCAATATGTTGGTGGTTTAATAGAATGTTATGCCCTTTATGATTGATTCCAATATGTTGGTAGTTTAATAGAATGTTATGTCCTTTATGATTGATTCCAATATGTTGGTAGTTTAATAGAATGTTATGTCCTTTATGATAGAATGTTATGTCCTTTATGATTGATTCCAATATGTTGGTAGTTTAATAGAATGTTATGCCCTTTATGATAGAATGTTATGTCCTTTATGATTGATTCCAATATGTTGGTAGTTTAATAGAATGTTATGTCCTTTATGATAGAATGTTATGTCCTTTATGATTGATTCCAATATGTTGGTAGTTTAATAGAATGTTATGTCCTTTATGATTGATTCCAATATGTTGGTAGTTTAATAGAATGTTATGTCCTTTATGATTGATTCCAATATGTTGGTAGTTTAATAGAATGTTATGTCCTTTATGATTGATTCCAATATGTTGGTAGTTTAATAGAATGTTATGTCCTTTATGATTGATTCCAATATGTTGGTAGTTTAATAGAATGTTATGTCCTTTATGATTGATTCCAATATGTTGGTGGTTTAATAGAATGTTATGTCCTTTATGATTGATTCCAATATGTTGGTAGTTTAATAGAATGTTATGTCCTTTATGATTGATTCCAATATGTTAATAGACATGCACTATGTTTTGACAGATCATAAAAATGACAGTATGTCTTTTAATTTAAACTGATCTTGTTATTTTTTTTATATAAAGATACTGTAAATTCAGAAATTCTTGCGATTTTGTCATTTTGGATTTTTAATTTTTGCGATACATGTATTGAGAAAAATCCTGTTTAATTCAAATAAAGAATTTCCAAATACAAGTTTAAGTTGGTACCCAACACCTTCACTAAAATTAATTTGGCTCTTTTAATTTTCATAAAATTTTGCCAAAGTATTTACTTTGACCCTTTGACAAAAATATAAAGATTTCAAAAAATTTGAACCAAACGTTTTATCAGAAAAATTACACTGGTTATATAACAGTTTGACAAACACTAATTTTGATCATTGAGAAGCTTAATATTCCCTTTACAACACAACGTAATTAAAACGTTTAGCTCATTTTACAGAGTTATCTCCCTGTAGTGTTAGGTACCACCTTAAATCATTGCGACTAAAACCCTGTCACATATTTCGCAATAATAAAAACATCCCAATAATTTCTGAATTTACAGTATTAACTATTTTATTTCATTATAAAGATCAATTACATGAGAAATAGAACCTCTAGAACACCAAACATATTTTTTTAGCTCACCTGGCCCGAAGGGCCAAGTGAGCTTTTCCCATCACTTGGCGTCCGGCGTCCGTCGTCGTCGTCGTCCGTCGTCGTTAACTTTTACAAAAATCTTCTCCTCTGAAACTAGTGGGCCAAATTAAACCAAACTTGGCCACAATCATCATTGGGGTATCTAGTTTAAAAAATGTGTGGCGTGACCCGGCAAACCAACCAAGATGGCCGCCATGGCTAAAAATAGAACATAGGGGTAAAATGCAGTTTTTGGCTTATTACTCAAAAACCAAAGCATTTAGAGCAAATCTGACGCGGGGTAAAATTGTTTATCAGGTCAAGATCTATCTGCCCTCAAATTTTCAGATGAATCTGACAACCCGTTATTGGGTTGCTGCCCCTGAACTGGTAATTTTAGGGAATTTTTGCTGTTTTTGGCTATTATCTTGAATATTATTATAGATAGAGATAAACTGTGAACAGCAATAATGTTCAGCAAAGTAAGATTTACAAATAAGTCAACATGACCAAAATGGTCAGTTGACCCCTTTAGGAGTTATTGACCTTTATAGTCAATTTTTAACCATTTTTCGTAAATCTTAGTAATCTTTTACAAAAATCTTCTCCTCTGAAACTACTGGGCCAAATTAATCCAAACTTTGCCACAATCATCATTGGGGTAATTTTTTAAAAATGTGTGGCGTGACCTGGCCAATCAACCAAAAAGTGCTACGGCTAATAATAGAACATAGGGGTAAAATGCAGTTTTTGGCTTATAACTCAAAAACCGAAGCATTAAGAGAAAATCTGACAGGGTTTAATTGTTTATCAGGTCAAGATCTATCTTCCCTGATGTTTTCACATGGATCGGACAACCCGTTGTTAGGTTACTGTCCTGAATTGGTAATTTTAAGGAAATTTTGCCGTTTTTTGTCATTATCTTGAATATTATTATAGATAGAGATAAACTGTATACAGCAATAACGTTCAGCAAAATAAGATCTACAAATAAGTTTACATCACCAAAATAGTCAATTGACCCCTTAAGGAGTGATTGCCCTTTATAGCTAATTTTTAACATTTGTCATAAATTTTTGTAAATTTGTAGAAAATATTTTCCACTGTAATTACTGGGCCAAGTTCATTATAGACAGAGATATTTGTAGCAACAAGAATGTAAGATCTACAAAAACATCACTATCACCAAAACACAATTATGTCATGAATTTATCCGTGTCCATTATTTAATATGCACAAGACCAAGGTGAGCGACACAGGCTCTTTAGAGCCTCTAGTTTCTCTTTTAATTCATTCCACAATTTTGATGGTAGTTCAGCATAAAGACTTAAACATAAAATCCAGAATGCTATATTTATTTGTAATTTAAATTCAATCTTGCACTAAAATTAGTAAATTAAAATTAGGGGATTAGTATTACAAATGTTTATCTAGATGTAATAATATGTGGAAATGTCATAGTTCTCAGAAACATTATCTGAACTAGACTCTTATAATTGACTTTCTTATATTTTTTCCTTTCATTTGTTGAAAAAAAGAATTTTAAACAGGTTGATACAGATTTTAGGTCAAAACTGCTAATTTTCTGAGAGAGATATTTCCAGTTATTGGATTAGCCAGTTTAAATTTAAGTGCAATACATGAGTTTATGTCAGACACTACATCTCTGTGTTAGTTGTTTATTGTGTTAGCAGTTCAGTTGAAGATAGTGTAATCTTTGTTGCACTGTAGTTGTGTCACTTTGTACATTATGTTTCCTAATACTGTCATCAAAGGATAAACTATTAGGAGATCTTTTATATATATTCCTTTCCTATCGAAGGTTAGTGGTTTTCTCTGGGCACTCTGGCTTTCTCCACCAACAATAACTTACCGCCACGAAATAGCCTAAATGCGGTGCTTAAAAGTGGCGTTAAAAACACCAAAAATCAAATAAAATATATTCCTTTCTCCACTTTTATATATCAATGAACAATTAGTATTGTATTACAGAATTTGCTGGTATAAAACCGACCACCAAAAGTGCCAAATTCCAATGGGCCAAGAATGATTTAGATGATGAGTTAGCAGGTATGTCAGGGACCAGTGATATAGCGTCACAACAGATGAACGTACTGGACAGACCTGATGACGTTGGCAAGTCTTCCTTGCCTGGTAGTCCTGTTAGAAATTCTAGTCCAGGTCCTTCTTCATCCAGGAATGCAGTTACCATACCAACTAATGTCGATAAAGGTGTGTACTCTTACAATATCAAGTGTGGAGGAATTTCAATCTTTAAATTGTAGAACATTAAATGTGCATGGGTATGGTAGCCATTTTGTCTGCCTTATCATACCGTAATCAGAATGAGAATATGGAAACAATCCCATCAAAAATGATTTATAACTAAAATTCAAACATGTTACTGGAATAATTTTAGATCTCTCTTTATAATTTAGAAGATAAATAATCATGGCAGATATAAGACTTTTCAGCTACTGTAGATTCATTTATTTTCGTGGGTACCAATTTTCGTGGATTAACTTGCATGTTTGTGGATATTTAATTTCATAGTTATGCCGAAGTCTGTTCACTAACATATAGGATGTTTGGCATTCGTTGAATATTCACTTGCACCCAGGAAATACAAGAAAATTGGTATCCAACGAATAATAATGAATCCACAGTATATGTAAGTTATTATATCTTTCAACTTTCACAAATGGTTGAGGATAAAGTTCCATTCCCATGAGCAGAGCGTATGGAACCTCACATAAACAAATATTCGGAAAATTGCAGTAAATGAAATAAAAGGTCACGGTATAATTTATTTTTTTCAGGATCCATGGCAGTTTTAAGAAATACAGTATGCCACACTGCAGCAGATAAGTTACAGATCCTCAATCTTAGAGATAAGATTATAAGACTTGGTAAGTTTATAGTTCAATAGTAAACTAGAACATCTCCTTATTTTGATGTTATAGATTAGACAGATCTGAGCTTAATATTAGCATGAAATGATAGATTTGTTCTATGTTAGACCTAACACCTAAACTATTGTTACTTTAAAAAATATACTTTTAGGTAGGAAATTACAATTAGTTTTAAACATAGCATAAATAGATTAAGTTGAAAATTTCATGAAGTGTTTACATTCATATTGAAGGAATGAAGAAAACAGCAAATCTTAAGTCAAAGGCATTTGTTGGTACCTGTACAGATATGTGTCCTGAGAGAGAACGTTATGATAGGGAAGTGAAACGAAGATTACATGTGTTTGAATCTATGAACCCTGGAAGTTCAGTAAGTAAAGTAAATAAAAACCTACTTTGATGGTGACTGTTATAATTTTTGTGAAAAGGAGATATGGGGTTGGTAAACATGAGAGAACATTCCTAGAATATACAGTCAATTAAGCCTTTTATCGAGAGACATTACAAATATTAGTGTTCTTCATCTTGATAGTAACCAGAAAATCTTTTATACTGTGGGATAGAGTTCATAACAATACAAACATAAATCCTAATGCATTTTGTAACTTGATTTTTCCTTGATTTTTTTTGCTTCAGTTGCCCTTATATGCTGTTTGCACGTGTTGACTTAATAAAAGAAACTATAATTGTTTAGCAATTATTTCTGTTACACTTTTCTTACACACTTATTAAAGCAGCACTTTCCTGATATGTCTTTTCTTCCTGTTTGCCGATAATTGAATTTTTCAAAGTAGTTGAATGAACTGGATTTTTTTCATCACACATTTGTATACAATGTAGTACGATGATGATTTGTTATATAAATTTTAATCGGATCACATAGATCAGATACCTACTTTCTGGATCACATAGATCAGATACCTACTTTCTGGATCACATAGATTAGATACCTACTTTCTGTTTTCTGATCATTTAATTATGAGTTATGGTATGCTTTGTAGCTCAATGTTTGCATCTTCTTTTTGAATTTAAACATGTTGTTTTTCAGTCTACATCTGATGAATTTTTATGATGCTATTAGTTTTGAATTATATATTTTATTATACAGAATCCTCAGGTAGATCATAGCAGAGCAGTGAAGGAGTATAGCAGATCATCAGCTGATCAGGTGAGAATATTGTAAATTCAGAAATTTAAGTGTCGTTTATTATTGCAATTTTGTCATTTTACACTAAAATGCAATCTTGATTTATGCAATATTGAGAAAAATCCTGTTAAATTCATATAAAAAAATTCAAAATGCAAGTTTAAATTATTGTGATTTTAACTCTGTTGTATTTTTCGCAGTAATGAAAACATGGCACTAATTTCTGAATTTACAGTATTTATGTGGAAATAACTTGACTTGCAATTGATAAATGGTTAATAATTTCATTGAGAAATACTACATAATTTGGTCATAAGATATATTTGTTAATTATTTTATAACTGTTTATACTAAAAAAATCAGGACTATACATTCTAAGAATGAAATAACGGGTATAACATAGATGGCAACCATTATTTATTTGATGTATTTATTACAAATTTGGCCCTTGAATGTTTATTTGGTTTGATATTTACAGATTCATGAACGTTTCTGTTTTGAGACTTTCCATATTAAAAATAACCCACTAAGAATAAGTATCTGAGGATTAGCTGTGGTATAGAAGGATATTGTCCACGTTTTATACATGGACAGGATAGCATTTTATTTTAAGGATTTTCCTGAATATTTTTTTTTGAGAACAGGCATACATATGTTTATTTTTAGCCTTCATTACGGCTATTTACACTATAACTTTTAGATCATTTTGAATCATCTGACATGCAAGCAAATATGTTTTATAGGAAGAACCTTTACCACATGAGTTACGTCCCTTGCCTGCTTTAATACTTACCATGAATTACCTACTGACTGAAATAGCAGATAGAGGAGAGGATGGAAAATGGGAAGGTTGGTTTGATTTCCTATGGGACAGAACAAGAGGCATAAGAAAAGTAAGCCTTTTATGTTAATAGTTATAGAAAAAGAATTCAATATGATTAAAAGAAGATTTTGTCAGGGGCGATGCAGAGTTTAGGAAGGTTAGGAATTAATAGCTTGTAATAGTGCCTAATGTAGCATTGACTATTTTCTGCCAATTTTCTTGTGATTTTTTGCAATCAAAGGTTGGGTAGAATCTTTTATAAATAATTTGTCGTTGATTTTCAAAGCAAGAGGTGCATTTATTAAGCACCAAAGTAAGATAAAAAAATATTGACTTAGTAAAAGGAGAAATTTAGTTGACTAGATAGTAATTTTTTAGATTCAACTTAGTTTTACACTTTTAAAACAAATTCTCAAGCAGCATAAAAGGTAGATCCATTACAACACAACTTGAAAAATATCATCATTGTAGTCACAACAATTAAACTAACTTATACATATTTCCTGTAAAGATAATTATACCCCCGCTTTAAAAAAGGGGGGGGTATACTGTTTTACCTCTGTCTGTCCGTCCATCCGTCCGTCAGTCAGTCCGTCCCATGAAACTTTCGTCACATTTTTCTCAGGAACTACACATCCACCCTTTCTGTAATTTGGTATCAACATTTATATATGTCAGCCATACCGTGTGATGCGTTTTCAGATTCATCACTTGACAACTTCCTGTTTACCGAACACTTGTATGATTTTACACATGATAGCCAAGTTGAAAATTTTCGTCACATTTTTCTCAGGAACTACAATACAAGGATTTCTGAAATTTGGTTTCAGGGTTTATCTAAGTCAGCTATACCGTGTGATGCGTTTTCAGATTGATCACTTGACAACTTCCTGTTTACCGAACACTTGTATGATTTTACACATGATAGCCAAGTTGAAAATTTTCGTCACATTTTTCTCAGGAACTACACATCCACCCTTTCTGTAATTTGGTATCAACATTTATATATGTCAGCCATACCGTGTGATGCGTTTTCAGATTCATCACTAGACAACTTCCTGTTTACCGAACACTTGTATGATTTTACACATGACAGCCAAGTTGAAAATTTTCGTCACATTTTTCTCAGGAACTACAATACAAGGATTTCTGAAATTTGGTTTCAGGATTTATATAAGTCAGCTATACCGTGTGATGCGTTTTCAGATTCATCACTCAACAACTTCCTGTTTACCGAACACTTGCATATTTTTACACTATTAATATTATCCACTTGCTGCGGGGGTATCATCAGTGAGCAGTAGCTCGCAGTTTCACTTGTTTTCTATGATGTCTTTATTTCAGGATATAACACAACAACAGTTGACTACACCAGAAAGTGCGGAACTTCTGGAGAAATGTGTCAGATTCCATATCTTCTGTAGTGAACGCTTGTGTGAGGAGGACATGCATACATTTGACCTTAAAATCAACAATGAAAATATGACCAAGTGTTTACAAACTCTGAAGGAATTCTATCATGATCTTGATAAGAAACAGAACCTGTTTTGTAGAAATGAGGCAGAAATTAGAAGTTATATGGTCCTAATGAATTTAAATGAAGGAGACATTCTCAGGTAACATGTTTATAGTTATGCCACAGAATAGTGAAACATATTCATGTGAATACTCAGAATATTTAGATTTTTCTTATCATTTATCATCTTTGAGATACAACCCTATGACTGAAAACAATCTAGGCATATGGAGGTATATAATCAGTATCTAAACTAGACAAAATATTAAGCTCTAAACTGCTCAAAGATCAGGACATTTTAAAACAATATCAAAGATCTGCTAAATTCAAAATATGACAGAAAAAATGTAAGATATAATGATTGCCAGTTTTCCTCATTTTAGACAAGCACCTAAACAAATGATGGTGTTAATGTAGCTTTAGAATTGTAAATCTCAATAAGCATGTTGAGGGAAACAACAATAAAGTTTCTATTTTGATAAATTGAATAAGATGTTAAAACTGTGAATTTAATTGAACAAAAGTTCTTATTTATTTTCCAGAGAAACTCAACAGTTAAGACCAGCAGTGAGGAATACACAGTACATCAATTTTGCTGTCCAAGTCCATTCTGCCTTAAACAGTAACAACTTTGTACGATTCTTCAAGTTGGTTAAAAAGGCATCATTTCTTCAAGCTTGTATAATGCATAGGTTGGTCATTTACTATTTAATTATCCTTTTTGTTTATGTGAGCTGATTATTGGAGGTGTTCTACCCAAAAGTATTGTGACTCTTAGTATTGTAGTCATAATTAATAACCTTACCACAAAACCTTCTGTAAAACCAGTTGTCATATTCAAATATATCATTTTGAATGCTCCTTAAGTAATTCCTTTCAAAATATGATAGCTACGTCAGTAGGTGACTGTACCTTCTAGCCAATCAAAGCAACTAGACTGTAAATAAAGTTCTAATACATTTATTTATATTTTAGAATTACACAGATTAGTTACATAATGACTGAATGATAGAAATTATGTCAAGGTCCCAATTAACTCTTCTTTCTGCCAAATAAAATATTGGAAGTCATTGCATGAATATTTTGAAGATTTCATATTAAAAAACTCTGAAAACAATTAATTCAGATTGGGAATTGTCCTTATGCATCTTTATAGATTATATAGATATGGAATAAATGCCAATGAAGAAAATTTCAATGTTTTTCTACTTGGGTCAAAGGATAACATGTGAGTATCTTTGATAATTGACCAACAGATGTGCAACAATTTTTTTCTCTTTAGCTCAGTCATTATTTTGCTAAAATATGTACAAAAATGCATTGCTTACAAGTTTAGTAGAAAACTTATGAATAAAAGATGCATTGATTTCAATTCTATTTCTTTCATTTAATTATTGTACCATAAAAAGAATCTTTCACTCTGATGATAATAAAACATTTATTATGATAGATACTACACCCAAGTTAGATCTAGAGCTCTACTGACACTCATAAAGGCTTACAGACCTAAATCACACGTAAGTTATATATCTATAGATACTACACCCAAGTTAGATCTAGAGCTCTACTGACACTCATAAAGGCTTACAGACCTAAATCACACGTAAGTTATATATCTATAGATACTACACCCAAGTTAGATCTAGAGCTCTACTGACACTCATAAAGGCTTACAGACCTAAATCACACGTAAGTTATATATCTATAGATACTACACCCAAGTTAGATCTAGAGCTCTACTGACACTCATAAAGGCTTACAGACCTAAATCACACGTAAGTTATATATCTGTAGATACTACACCCAAGTTAGATCTAGAGCTCTACTGACACTCATAAAGGCTTACAGACCTAAATCACACGTAAGTTATATATCTGTAGATACTACACCCAAGTTAGATCTAGAGCTCTACTGACACTCATAAAGGCTTACAGACCTAAATCACACGTAAGTTATATATCTGTAGATACTACACCCAAGTTAGATCTAGAGCTCTACTGACACTCATAAAGGCTTACAGACCTAAATCACACGTAAGTTATATATCTGTAGATACTACACCCAAGTTAGATCTAGAGCTCTACTGACACTCATAAAGGCTTACAGACCTAAATCACACGTAAGTTATATATCTGTAGATACTACACCCAAGTTAGATCTAGAGCTCTACTGACACTCATAAAGGCTGACAGACCTAAATCACACGTAAGTTATATATCTATAGATACTACACCCAAGTTAGATCTAGAGCTCTACTGACACTCATAAAGGCTTACAGACCTAAATCACACGTAAGTTATATATCTATAGATACTACACCCAAGTTAGATCTAGAGCTCTACTGACACTCATAAAGGCTTACAGACCTAAATCACACGTAAGTTATATACCTATAGATACTACACCCAAGTTAGATCTAGAGCTCTACTGACACTCATAAAGGCTTACAGACCTAAATCACACGTAAGTTATATACCTATAGATACTACACCCAAGTTAGATCTAGAGCTCTACTGACACTCATAAAGGCTTACAGACCTAAATCACACGTAAGTTATATACCTATAGATACTACACCCAAGTTAGATCTAGAGCTCTACTGACACTCATAAAGGCTTACAGACCTAAATCACACGTAAGTTATATACCTATAGATACTACACCCAAGTTAGATCTAGAGCTCTACTGACACTCATAAAGGCTTACAGACCTAAATCACACGTAAGTTATATATCTATAGATACTACACCCAAGTTAGATCTAGAGCTCTACTGACACTCATAAAGGCTGACAGACCTAAATCATACGTAAGTTATATACCTATAGATACTACACCCAAGTTAGATCTAGAGCTCTACTGACACTCATAAAGGCTGACAGACCTAAATCACACGTAAGTTATATACCTATAGATACTACACCCAAGTTAGATCTAGAGCTCTACTGACACTCATAAAGGCTGACAGACCTAAATCACACGTAAGTTATATATCTATAGATACTACACCCAAGTTAGATCTAGAGCTCTACTGACACTCATAAAGGCTGACAGACCTAAATCACACGTAAGTTATATATCTATAGATACTACACCCAAGTTAGATCTAGAGCTCTACTGACACTCATAAAGGCTGACAGACCTAAATCACACGTAAGTTATATATCTATAGATACAACACCCAAGTTAGATCTAGAGCTCTACTGACACTCATAAAGGCTTACAGACCTAAATCACACGTTAGTTATATACCTATAGATACTACACCCAAGTTAGATCTAGAGCTCTACTGACACTCATAAAGGCTTACAGACCTAAATCACACGTAAGTTATATATCTATAGATACAACACCCAAGTTAGATCTAGAGCTCTACTGACACTCATAAAGGCTTACAGACCTAAATCACACGTTAGTTATATACCTATAGATACTACACCCAAGTTAGATCTAGAGCTCTACTGACACTCATAAAGGCTTACAGACCTAAATCACACGTAAGTTATATACCTATAGATACTACACCCAAGTTAGATCTAGAGCTCTACTGACACTCATAAAGGCTTGCAGACCTAAATCACACGTAAGTTATATACCTATAGATACTACACCCAAGTTAGATCTAGAGCTCTACTGACACTCATAAAGGCTTACAGACCTAAATCACACGTAAGTTATATATCTATAGATACTACACCCAAGTTAGATCTAGAGCTCTACTGACACTCATAAAGGCTTACAGACCTAAATCACACGTAAGTTATATATCTATAGATACTACACCCAAGTTAGATCTAGAGCTCTACTGACACTCATAAAGGCTTACAGACCTAAATCACACGTAAGTTATATATCTATAGATACTACACCCAAGTTAGATCTAGAGCTCTACTGACACTCATAAAGGCTGACAGACCTAAATCATACGTAAGTTATATACCTATAGATACTACACCCAAGTTAGATCTAGAGCTCTACTGACACTCATAAAGGCTGACAGACCTAAATCACACGTAAGTTATATATCTATAGATACTACACCCAAGTTAGATCTAGAGCTCTACTGACACTCATAAAGGCTTACAGACCTAAATCACACGTAAGTTATATATCTAAGTTTAACTAGTAAGACAATTTATATTTGGTGAATTGTATATAAAAAAAGCTCTTCAAAATATTTTTATATATATATAATACAACTTTTTTTTAAATCAATTTCATTTCGGTCCAAACACAAAAAAGGCCAATGTTTTCCAGGGGAAAGCAGACTTCTTATAGAATAAAAAAATAATCAAGCTTCCTGGTCCACAATAGATATGGAAAATTTGCTGGAATACTATTTGATACAAAAACATGAAGCTTAATCTGACTTGTGTGGACTCATTATTATTTGTTGGGCACACTATTATTTGTATTGTAATAAACGACTAAAACTCGATACTTTGCATGCTCAAAATCTAATATCGAAGGCCCCATACAAAGGTATAAATTTAAAGTAACGTTATAAACATAAGACGTAAATACGGGAAACAAATGTTAACATGTGCATTATATTCTCCACAATATTGTTGATTTCATAAGATAAGGATAACCATGAATATAAATGCTCTACCAAAGTTAAGTTTTTTGTAGGCATGCATACAAACCTTTGCAAAACCACAAAATTAAGTATTTTTGTAGGCATGCATACAAACCTTTGCAAAACCATAAAATTAAGTATTCACGAAAAGTTGTATAAAAGAAAATATATGAATCCACAGTATTTGTTGTTAACTTTATATAAATGTCTAATTTTAGTATTCTCTAAATGAAATGGTGAGATGTCTAGGATTTGAGAGCAAGATAGAAGCCAGATACTTCTGTAAATTCCATGGATTAAATGTGACGGAGGAGTTCGTTGTCTTAGATAGGACATCTTATGTTGAGCCAGAAGAATCATGGCTGCCTAGAAGATCTCAGAATATAATAGAAAGTAAACTTAGTAGTCGTATCGGTGAGGTGAGTATCACAAATATCATTGACAAAAATGTAAAATATCATCTCATTACTATCTATATATTATACTATTGAAAGTTTGATGAAATTGAAATAAGCATATACATACAGTAATGGCTACTTTTCTGCCAATTAACATGTTTTTCATCATCTACAATTCTGCCACTTAGAGCTAACATTTGATTTGATTTGAATTATTCCAACAACAGATAAAGAACAAAATTTTAATTTATCAGATTGAAGCTTATTGAATTTATGTCATAGCCCTGATTAGCTTTTATTTTCGGTCAATACATAGGCTAAAGCTATACCTTATTACCTGTGTTCCTTTTACTTATTACAGGTAATGAATGGAGAGCCTTTGTTACCTTTAAGTTTACCAACACCTATAAATAGTTTTGATGACAACCTTAGATTTGTTGGCAAACTAGATGTTAATGTTTCAGGTATTTAATACAAGTTATTGTATCTTTTAAGTTAAATGGTTATGATCAACTTTTGTAGTTGTAAAGTACTTGTAACCGCCAGTTGTGCAAGAAGATTAAAACATGATTTGAAGTTAAAAAAAATGATTTATTGAATGTTTTCAGTGTTCTCCCCAGGCCGATGTGACGCACCACAGCGCCTTCATAATATTTTCGTACATCCCGCAGCTTCTTAATTGGCCGTTGTCCCTTAATACTTGATCTAGCAGCATTTTAATTTTCACATTTTCATTATAAATGTTGGTTAAAATTGTCATGGTGCAGATCACTGCTGATAGGTCGGTCAGTGTTACTCAATTACTGATAATTAATTTGACCTGAGCCACGCTTATCTCAGCCTAATCGGACTATGTTATCATATAATAGCGTACATGTCAACAAGAAGATGGATATTTGTAGAAGAAAATTAAAAAATGTAAAAACTTCAGTGCAGAAATTGAAGAAATACATTGTATTGTATTTAGGCATCATGTGTGTGATCTCTTGACCATTTAAATAACGGATTTTTTCATTAGTCGAGAAGAAGAATCTATTTATACACGACCAATGAACGTGTTGAATACACATTGCAAAAGATATTTACAATGAAAATTATGTATCAGAGTATTTGTAGTTGAAAAAATTAAATAAACTTTGATTAAAGATTATGAGGAGTGATTTATTTTAATAGAAAGTGAAAAAATGTTGCTTGCAAGGTAAATTCGTCTCAAACTCGTTTTTTTTTAGAAATAAAATGATCATTGAACATTGATGTAAATCCGTTGGGAAATATGTGACAATCAACACGGAATCGCTGCAGCTTCTGGATAATGTCACTAGTAAATAATTCCAATGCTCTTAACTTTAACGAATTTGTAAAGTTTCGTTTTTATCTACCTGCCAAAGATAGGTGTCAACAATAATACACACGGAAGCGTAATGTCAAACTACTGAAACTGGTCAGCTGGTCATTAAAACATTTTTGTTTTAAAAAAATGTATACCAAATATATTTTTCAACCGTGCAAGGGCTGTATAGCCAGTCAAGGTCGTTAAAAATTCCATTTGTTCTTAACCATATTCGATTTTATTAATTCTTAATGAACATGTTCTCTGCAAATAACAAAGGGGTGACTTCTAAGCTATAGTAAAGGCAGATGATGGAAGTAGAAGTTTTTTTTCAGCCCAATGACTTCTAATGAAAAGGGGTAATACACCTTACTCTACACTGTCAGTATACATGTAAGCAGATGTAATTGTTTTTCCTAATCCCAACCCAGCTAAAGTTTTAGCAAGTGATAACATCAAGCACCATGTTTCTGGTTTTCAATAACAAGTAGCTGACTAAGTTTTTCATGGCTTATAAATGTTAAAGGGGGTATAAGCAAAAGTTATTGTAAGAGGGGGTTTTCAACCCTAAAGAGGATCAAGACAAAATCGAGGAACAGACTCCAACTAAATAACACTATCTTGAAACAATATTCCTAGAAGGAGGAGAGATTACAGAGATGAATATTTATATTTTTGACTTCTTAGATTGACTGAATATGAATAACTTTTGTGTTTAACATCAATTTATTTCATATATATATTCTAGTAATTCATTAATACTCTGCATTTTTAAACACATTTATAACACAAAGCATTATAATTCATATTGCATGTCATGATTTATAACTGATGGCTTCAGATCACATAAGTTCACTCTAAAAAAAAAAGAGTTACGCGCCCTTAAATTTTGCACCTTAAAAAAATCCTGGGGGAAACACTGTTTAACACAAAGTAGATAATCGTGTATAGGGCATCAGTGAAAATAAATGAACCCTATTTAACCGAGCTTCCATTAAGGTTTTTATTGTCGAGCCTGCAACTTTTGTTGCAGAAAGCTCGACATAGGGATAGTGATCCGGCGGCGGCGGTGTTAGCTCACTTCTTAAAAGCTTTATATTTTAGAAAGTGGAAGACCTGGATGCTTCATACTTTGTATATAGATGCTTCATGTTACGAAGTTTCTGTCAGTCACATGTCCAATGTCCTTGACCTCATTTTCATGGTTCAATGACCACTTGAAAAAAAAGTTCAAATTTTTTGTAATATTCAATTCTCTCTTATTATAAGTAATAGGATAACTTTATTTGATATGTGCGTACCTTGCAAGGTCCTCATGTCTGTCAGACAGTTTTCGCTTGACCTCGACCTCATTTCATGGATCAGTGATCAAGGTTAAGTTTTGGTGGTCAAGTCCATATCTCAGATACTATAAGCAATAGGGCTAGTATATTCGGTGTATGGAAGGACTGTAAGGTGTACATGTCCAACTGGCAGGTGTCATCTGACCTTGACCTCATTTTCATGGTTCAGTGGTTATAGTTAAATTTTTGTGTTTTGGTCTGTTTTTCTAATACTATATGCTATAGGTCTACTATATTTGTTGTATGGAATGATTGTAAGGTGTACATGTCTAGTGGGCTGATGTCATGTGACCTTGACCTCATTTTCATGGTTCAGTGGTCAAAGGTAAGTTTTTGAGTTTTGGTCTTTTTATCTAATACTATATGCCATAGGTCAACTATATTTGGTGTATGGAAATATTTTATGATCTTTATGTCAGTCGCGCAGGTTTTATTTGACGGTGACCTCATTTTCACGGTTCATTGCACAGTGTTAAGTTTTTGTGTTTTGGTCTATTTTTCTTAAACTATAAGTAATGGGTCAACTATATATGTTGTATAGAAGCATTGTTAACTGTTAGCTGTCTGCCTGGCATGGTTCATCTGACCTTGACCTCATTTTCAAGGTTCATTGGTCTTTGTTGAGTTATCTTGGTTAATGTTAAGTTTATGTGACAGTTGTAATAAAACTTAGCTTTATACTTAGGACTATCAACATATTATCAATGATTAGTATAGAAGGCGAGACATTTCAGTGTGTGCACTCTTGTTCTCCTTTTCCCCTGGTATTTAAACTTATTTCCACCCTGCTATCATGACAGTTCAGTTGGGGCAGTTCAAAAAAAATATGGAGGGTCATACGGGCCACCAAATAATGGTTGTCGCCATCACGCCTACAGGCGGGATTGGGGGTTAAAGGGTTAAATTATTTGATCGAATTTTTTTAATTTGGCTTCTGTTGGGTTTGAGGGTCGTTTAAGGGTGTAAAACTGACTAAAACACTCTTTAGAGGTTGAAAATCGTGAAAAAAATATTTTTACTTTAACTCATTCGCCCCAAGACATTTTTGGAAAATCAGGCATTTTCGAAAATTTGCAAACATATGCAAATTATATGCAAATGAGCAAACTCCTGATGCTGTAACTGATGCTCATCTATTTAACTACTTATTGGGATTTGGGGGCGGATGGCATGGATGGGTGGGGGTGGGGTGGGAGGTGGAATATTTTCTCGTGGGTTTGAACCCACCCCCAGTGAAAAATGGAAATTTTCCGTCTATTTTCCGATTTCAAAACAACCTTGAGAGGTGAACACTGACAAGACTGTGTTTTTTTGACATTCAAGTATTACCCTATAGTTACAGTAGTCCATTCATGCTAGCTGGGAGTCCGTTTTTATGGATTTTTGACAAAACAGTGACTTAGATTTTACAGACTAGATTCCTATTGGCCATATTATACCTCGTTGTGTTCCTATACCACCTATGCATGCATATATGATAATAGTTTTTACCAACAGTCACTTCCAGTTACGTAGTGGCCATCAAAAGATGCCCACCCCCACCTGATTTTGGCTACTTTTCATGTTTTTCCTATTTTGAACTCTTAAACGGCTTTCAAAGTGCCAAATTTTCATGAAGAGTTGATGGACCATGAACTGCTTGGTTGAAGTCCCTGCTATCATGACAGTTCAGTTGGGGCAGTTCAAAAAAAATATGGAGGGTCATACGGCCACCAAATAATGGTTGTCGCCATCACGCCTACAGGCGGGATTGGGGGTTAAAGGGTTAATAAGTGATATACATGTATAAACATGCTTTTATGACTGTTTGTCATCTTTCTTGTGAGTTTTTTCTTCATATTCAGCTGACCTTTGTTATTATAGTTTATTATTCAATGTCTTTATATTTGTAGGTATTTCTTCTCTTTTTCCTTTGTTCTGTAAAGGATACTTGTCCTTATTTCCACAGCAAAAAGTTATTTCTTAATTTTTCAGATATATCAGAGATACAGACTAAGCCTGTGGTTCAGGATAAACCTTCTGTACCTCAACCAGAGGTAGTTCAAGAGGTGAAACCCGAAATAAAACCAGACAGTGGACCACAGAAACTGCAATACACTAATGATGTAGGTATTTAATATAATTGTATGTGAGGTCAGAGTTAAGAAAACTGCAATGCCATAGTGATACAATAATGTACATTAATATAAAGCCAAAAAACTTTGATACTTTTTAGTATTCTGGTTGATTTCCCTATAAATACTTTCAGACAAAACTGGACCATTTCTGAATAAAAAATAGATATACATCAATTGATACAATCTTTGATATAAGGTTGGAAATAACACATTTAATTTTCCTGAGTACTGTAGTATTTGTATTTTAATTTCAGGGCTAAAATGTGTTGCAGACAACATCTTAATTGTCACCAAATGAATTCAAGTACATCATCACACTTACAATTCAAATAAGAAAGTGCATAAGACATTTTGTATATTTTGTATTTTAGGATGTCAAGGATTTAGCTAAACATTTATTCTGGGAGGTAATAGGAGATATGGCTAAGGAAGTATCAGAAGATTTGATACAAGGAGCTTTGATGATATCCAATGGAACACAGGATGTTTGTGACATCATTGTAGAGGAAGTGGTCACAGAGTATGTCGGGTATGTATAGGACCTACAAAAAGAGAATCTCTGATTTAATTACAGAATATGTGGTCACTGTTAGTGTCAGAAAGGCATGCAAGGCAAATGAAGCTAGAGTGTTGGCTATTGAAAGTAAGATTGTATTGCCAATTATATGGGGACTGTATTAGTCAGTTTTTGCATAGATTGGTACCAAAAGCTTCAATAATGGCCCATGAATGTCTAAAAGTAGAAAATTGAAATAATATGTTAGGCTCTTACCTTAAAGTTTGATGCATGTAGAAAAAGTTAAAATAATACACTTAGGAAAAAGTATTATATTAAATGTATTCTTGTAACTGTGTAGATGTATTGGGGGAGGGAATGATAACAATAAAGTGATCGTCCTTGTGATTATCTGCTGACTGGTGTTGACAAATTTCAAGATTTATCTGATGACAAGTTTAAATTTATGTTTTTAGGTCATTGTCACAGTCATACCACACTGAGGTGACATTATTAAAACAGAAGAAAGATAAAGAGACAATGATACAGAGTTCTGCCGTCCATTTTACTTCTGTTATTATAAAAGATGTTGTGGATCAAGAAGTCTTAAACCTGGCAACAGCAGAAATAAGGTTTGTTGTTTTATTTGTTATATCAGTGTTATCATTTTACAATTCATGCCCATAGATATTTCTTTTTATATGCACTTACAAACAAAAATTCTTATCTGCAAATTGCACAAAAAAACATACAAATAAACATTACTTTAACCAGCAACCACCCCTCATGATGAAATATAAACTATTATAAATAAATTTTGAATTTATCATAATTTATGCAAAATCAATATTGACCAATATTAACCTAGCCTATGATCAAGGACTAGATAACAGTCAAAGAGACTTTAATCTGACCAAACAGAAAAAAGCTTCAGGCCACTAATGGGTATTCAATACTGCTAGAAAATCCTGCACCCGTAGTCAGACTTTAGTAATATTGAGTAATGTTCAGCAATATTGACGCCACACTAATATCTTGAACATACAAATGAATTAAAATTTAAAAAAAAACAAGACTAACAACACGGCTTGCACTTCCAGGCGATTAGGGCGAAGAAGTCGCTTTCCCAACCATCACTTCGCTTTCCCCGACCCCCTAAAGCAAAAACAAGTCGCCCTTTTATTTCCTATGCTCACTTTCAGTCGCTTTAGTCATCGGACATTTTCAATTTTTACCAATTTGATGAAACATCAATTTTTTATTGAAAATTAAAGACATTCATACAAAAACGCTTCATTTTCTAAAGAAAAGAGGTTGAAGCATTGTCTTTATAGTATGTAGCAGGTTATTTAATAAAAAGACAACTTTTTATCTCTTTGTGCACTTCCAGTGCTTGTTACTCGAAAACGTACATCAACCTAACTTTTGGCAGCAAAATAAGTTTGTTAAGTCATTTAACATGATAAAAGTTGCCTCCAGTAAATTTTTAATCAATTTATTGCATTAAAAGTGTAATGTTCCTTTTCAAATAGCTTGTCAAACATCGTTTATTTTTGTAAATTTTCTTGCATTCGTCCGCCAATAAACGTTTCTAACAATGGATCGTAACTGAACCAGCTATGACTGAAATCTGTATTTTAACAATAATAACTTCGGAAATATGGATGGAACATCTGACAGAAGAATATTGATCCCAAAAGGAAAAATTACACATTCCATACGCATTAACAGACTTTTGGTTACATCTATCTAATTGATTGGTGTATATAATTCCATATAATTCATATGGATTGTTTCAAAATACTGATCAAAGTTCCTTAACTCTGACACTATTATACTAATATCGATATCTTATGGCCCAGCTTTTTATAATTTCTTTTTGACATAGAAAAAAAATCTTTTAAGTGCTAGATATTTAATTGGTAGTTTCTCACAAGAACCTAAACTTAAACAACTTTGACTTTGAACAGTTACTCTAATTGTATACTCAGATATGAATTGAACAATATAAAAGAACATTATTTACATATGACCCTTTATACTATAGAAAAATCCAAACATTGTAGCGCAACGCGCGAAGGAACACTTCTCTTTCAAATCCCACCACTTTTCCCCATCAGTTTTGAAAAGTGAAGTCACTTCTCACTATGATTCTGAAAATTGTGTGAGGCCTGTACAATGGCTAGACGTGTCTGACTTTGGACAGGCACAACTATGTGACGGGATTTATCATGTTTTGTGAGGTCTCAATCCTTGTTTGTTTCAGTGTCTCACACAAAAATGTGCAAGAGGTCCCCATTCTTTCATGTCAGATTTCTAGTTAAATTTCTTTAATTACAGGGAAGTAAAGGCACAACTTAAGAGAGAACAAATAGACCGAGGTGCTATTGAAATATCAGATGAACTTGTTGACCTTGTTATGAATGAGGTGTGTGAAGAGGTTGGAGAGGAAGTGTATCAGAAGGATGTTGTAGAACGACTAGAGGAGTTAGATGATATTTGTCATTGTATTGAACTTGAGAGAGCTGGGAGATTCCTTCAAAGATGGAAGAAGGAGTACTTAGCCAGAATAAAACTGAAACGATCAATGTTAGATTTCCCTCCTGCAGTGGCCATGGACAATAGTTACGATACAGTGCAGAAATTAATTCCTGAAAGACAAAATGATGTTTGTGATAACAATGGATTTTATGTCAATAAACTTGCTAAGTTAAAAATAGACACTCCTGAACGAGATTTAACCAATAGATGGGCTGTTGATCTTATGTTAAGTGCTCATGAGTTATACAGAAAAATTTGTCACCTTAAGTCATGGCAGCCACTAGACATTGCCACTACGGCTGGTTCACAGCTCCAGAAACATTTTAAAAGTAAGACCATTATATTGTTTAATAGATATTAAATCTATGCCTTGGTTTTGTCTCAAAGGTTTATTTGAGGTCAGCCTAATTTTCATATATTTTTCTGGTGCAGGGGCAGCATTGATCATTTGTAAATGCCTTTTTATCTTCTCACTCTCATTTAGGTTAACAAAACTTTCTATATAGAGGTTGTTTATTATGAAACCTTCTCTTTTAGTCTTTGTCATGTGACCTTGACCTACATTTCATGGTAGGTATGTTTGTCAGTAATGTTCATGATAAAAAAAACATATTTGATTTTGGCAAGTAACTGTTCTTCTGACCTGGCTACAGCATTCAGTCGTTCATTAGTTTGTTTCATAGTGCATTGCAATTTTGAATAATTCTGAAGTATGTTAGATATTCTGTCTATCAATTCTCTTTAATTGTTAAAAGTCCAAAAATGTAGGGCCAAGTTGATATAAAAGCGTATGCCCATTGGAATGTATGGGAAAACACAGACTAGAAGCAAGTTGATCCAGTTTGTAAAACCATCACCTGAAGTACAAATTATATAGTCTTGTTCTATTTCAGTATGTAAATCTAGAACATTTTATTGGAAGTTGATACTATCACTCCCTGATTTGAGGCTATGTGGAGGTCAAGAAGAAAAAGATGTTGGAGGGCTGCTTGAAAAATGGTTAAGGTCAAAGTTCACTAAAGGCAAGGATGAAACATCAAGTGATAAAGATAAGGTATTAATAGAATAAATGAAATATTTTGAGTTTTTTTTAAATTTTAGAAATAGTCATAATAGTCATATATTTTTATGCCCCACCTACAATAGTAGAGGGGCATTACGTTTTCTGGTCTGTGCGTCTGTCTGTTCATATGTTTGTCTGTTCGTCCACTTTCCGTTCATCCCACTTCAGGTTGAAGTTTTTGGTCAAGGTAGTTTGTGATGAAGTTAAAATCCAATCAACTTTAAACTTAGTACACATGTTCCCCATGATATGATCTTTCTAATTTTAATGCCAAATTAAAGTTTTTACCCCAATTTCAAGGTCCACTGAACATAAAAAATGATCGTGCGAAGTTCAGGTTTAAGTTTTTGGTCAAGACAGTTTATGATGAAGTTGAAGTCCAATCAACTTGAAACTTAGTACACATGTTCCCTATGATATGATCTTTCTAATTTAAATTCCAAATTAAAGTTTTGACCCCAATTTCACAGTCCACTCAACATGGAAAATGATAGTGTGAGTGGGGCATCTGTGTACTATGGACACATTCTTGTTATACTCTGAAATATTTGATACTTTTTTTTTGAATATCAGTGGAACAGATTGTTCTTTAAAACAGTACATGGTAATTTATAACTTCTTTATTGACAGTTTCACATCAATCTTGTATTATAATGATGAGTTTTAATTATAGGATATGTTAAGTCTGTACAGAACTGAGATCCAATATAGTCACAGCAGACAGTTTCACATCAATCTTGTATTATAATGATGAGTTTTAATTATAGGATATGTTAAGTCTGTACAGAACTGAGATCCAATATAGTCACAGCAGACAGTTTCACATCAATCTTGTATTATAATGATGAGTTTTAATTATAGGATATGTTAAGTCTGTACAGAACTGAGATCCAATATAGTCACAGCAGACAGTTTCACATCAATCTTGTATTATAATGATGAGTTTTAATTATAGGATATGTTAAGTCTGTACAGAACTGAGATCCAATATAGTCACAGCAGACAGTTTCACATCAATCTTGTATTATAATGATGAGTTTTAATTATAGGATATGTTAAGTCTGTACAGAACTGAGATCCAATATAGTCACAGCAGACAGTTTCACATCAATCTTGTATTATAATGATGAGTTTTAATTATAGGATATGTTAAGTCTGTACAGAACTGAGATCCAATATAGTCACAGCAGTATAGTTAAAGATTTAGGAGTTTGCATTAAAGCAGTGAAAGATGAAGAATTAGGTCACAGTGACCTTCTTGGAACAAATGGAATAATTTTTGTTCTTCCTCCTGGTGTAACTGATGATTTATCTGCAGTAAGTTTTTATTTTTGTAAAATCCAAGCAGATAATGGCTTTTCATAACTACTTCCCTCATATCAAATGAAAATAATGGATCACATGCCTTATTTTCTTGAAAAATCTATTAAAAAAAACACAAATTCTATCAAATTCAAGATAATTATCTGCCCTTGATTTTAAAAGGATTAATTGATAAATTAAAAACACATAAAAACACTTAAATTTTTTATAGTTAATTTTTTTATGTTACTGTTGTATATTAAAGGATACATGTACTTGATAAATTATTTTAAAACAAGAAAAGAAGTTTGTTACATGCCCAGAAGATGCTCAGAAACAACATCCTACCTACCTAAATTTATAAGGTCAGAATCTAATTTTCTAATGCCTATATTGTTCCATTGACAGGAATACTGGGAAGATGCTAGAAGTCGTCTACAGACATTATTACAGTTGAAACCATTATATCCACCGGTACCCTTGGTGATAATGATTCCACTGTTAATCAGTGATGATTTAGATGATTTAGTTTATACCGGACTAGATTTACCATCATTTACGGATGAAGAGTTTGTGTCCACTATCTACCTTCGACCTGTTGACCTTCAAGATTATGGCCGTTCATTAGATGTAACACAACCAGAACTCAACCAGGAAGTAAGTTAATTATTCATTATTAATTAAGAATACCAGTGAATGACAGAAAAAAAAACTTAAAGCAATAGGCTATTTGCCAATTCCGGTATTTGACCCTGTAATTAAACTCCCTCTTTCAGTTGTCTCCCTTAAAGGGGACATTTATTTTCATTTATAATGGAGAGCTAGCAGAACGAGCAAATTTACCTGTGCATAATGTGAGTACTCTTTAAGGTTTTCAAAACTTTTAATTACATTAATTTGTTGTTAATCTAAATACTTTTGACATCAGAAATTATTTTTTATGACAAATTAGTTAAACCGCCGATACATCACTTTCAATTCATCATGCTATGCATTGGCAAAATCCAATTTTGTCCGGTATGGAACCAGTCTACGATTGACAAAGGGAAGTAATTTGTTTAAAAAGTGTGTAATAACAGAATCAAATCGGTAATTGGCAAATGGACTATTACAGATTAAAATTAAGAACTGGACAGCTCAATTCTGTCAGAGTCTACACAAAATAATATTTCCACACTGCTGCAAAATTGCTATGGTTTTTGCTATACATGAAGAAAAAGTGCTATGATTGAAGGCAAAACTCTAAAAATTATCAGGTTAATAATAATATTGCAGGACAGAATATACAGTCTATGGTCTTTTTTTATCAGAAATTTGCAAAAAATGATCTATAGTTTGTTTTATTTAGTATAACCAAAAATCCTTTTATCTGTTATGTTTATAAAAATAACAAATAAATTTAGCTAATTATCTCATATTTCTTACAGTTAAAAGAATGTGTCCAATTTTTAGCTGAAGCTTACCCACCACAGGCAGACATCAAAGTCAAATATTTAAAAGATTTCATAGATGATTACATACTGAAGAAATTCTTTAGTCCAGTTTTACAAAACCTTAAACAAAGGAAACAGAATGGTTTTCTGCATCAGGTAGTATATTATAATAGATCACTTTAGTTATTTTGTAAAATTTTTTGTGCATTACATTTCATATACCATGAAGGTTAAAGTCAGTGGAATACTGATACCAGTCCATTCACTCATGTTTCTGAAATAATCATTAGGTATGCATGAGACAAAAAATTGGTTTGATTGATTTTTGGTGTTAAATACCACTTCAGAACACTTTGCTATGTCATAGGGACCAGTTTTTATTGCTGAAGGAACAGGAGGGAACTACCAACCCTTCAAATGTTTGGAAAGCCTTTTTTGTCAAGCCTTCGACTTTAGTCGAAAAAGGGAGACATAACGATCCTACATTCCCTCGGCGTCAGTGTCCACAAATATTCACTCTGTGGTTAAAGTTTTTGAAATTTTAATAACTTTCTTAAACTATCCTGGATTTCTACCAAACTTGTTTACAGAAGCTTGTTTATGATCCAAAGATAGTATCCAGAAGTAAATTTTGTAAAGATGAAATTCCATTTTTTCCGTATTTTACTTATAAATGGACTTAGTTTTTCTGCCAGGAAGCATAACATTCACTCTGTGGTTAAAGTTTTTAAAAATTTAATAAATTTCTGAAACTATCCTGGATTTATACCAAACTTGGACAGAAGGTTGTTTGTGATCAAAAGCTAGTATCTAGAAGGAAATTTTGTTAACATTTTGTATCTGTTTATCTGTATTTTACTTATAAATGGACTTAGTTTGTCTTCCAGTTAACATTACTGTACATACAGTCTGCAGTTCAAGTTTTTTAAACATTTATGATCATTTATTAAATTCATAAACTATCCTGGATTTTTACCAAACTTGAACTTGGACAGAAGCTTCTTACAATCAAAAGATAGTATCAAGAGGAATATTTTTTTTGATTTTTTTCCTCATTTTTGTTGAGTCTGTAATTAACAGCAAAAGTAGGCGAGACACTGGGTTCCGCGGAACCCTTACAAATTTTTATAAAGAATTTAGAGCATTAAAAGAAAAATTGTCAAAATAGAACTGCGGCCCAATAGCCTGTGATCTATTTGATGTAAGCAGTGTATCCCAAACTCTGTCTGACTGACAAAATGTCACACATCTAAATCATCCGGTAAGACAGAACTATTAAGATTTTTTTGGTGGAATATATAGTAGAAAATTTCAGATTTCTCTTTCGGTCAGATAAACCTGAAAACTGTTTGGCACATACTGTGTAGGTGTAGTCAATTGGTGCCTATAATATACATGCAAATATTTTGTGATTCTGACATACATTGAAATATAAGATAATCTTCTATGGGGTTCTGTGCAGTTACTAGAAGTTGTTATAGCTCATAGCAGAGACTTAACAAGAATTTTTAGTCATTCATTGATACTGCTGCATATATTGTCTCTTTGTCACATTAACTTGTTTCCAATCTAATTTTATATGGTTATGAAGTTACATATAAAATTAAAAATTGTAACCAGTAAATTATGTTTTAAGATACCTGGAGTCTATTTTACATTTGAAATTACTTGCTATCTGTCATAGAAGAGAAACATAATATATCCATCCTATTTCAGATGCCAGAACAGTTGGTTATATTATTTAATCATGTGATCAGTCACATGACCAAAGTCTTGGCATCAGAAACATTGAAGGACCAGTCTTGGCCAGTTGCAGAATTCTTCTCAACAAAAAGTCCAACTCTTTGTAAGTTGGTGTATATTTTATTTGCATGTGTTTCTTGTTGTCATAGATTTTTTTCTACCTGTTTTCATTAATAAGTTGGTCATTTACTCTAGTGACTATCATCAGTGACCAATCTCATTTTAGTGTGCACAGTTAGTCCTGTTTTTCTTAACTGAGATATTAAATCAGAAATATGCATTGAGATCAAATAGATGAATCAATAAAATGTTAGTTTTCATTCTCCCCCTGCAACAAAAGTTGCAGAATGCAAGACATAGAGACACTGGTACATGTAACAGCAAAAATTATTTGTATAAAGTTTAATATTTAAGAAGGTATACTTCTTAATGTCTACAAGACTACAAGTCTATTATACAGGGTTCACCTAACTCAACCTTATTTCATGGATCAGTGATCAAGGTTAAAGTTACATGATGAGGGAGGTGTGTTTCTCAGATACTATAAGCAGTAGGTCAACTATATGTGGTGTATGATTCTTTGGTTAATGTTAAGTTTTATGTTTTGTTCTGTTTTTTAAATACTAATAGCAAAAGCTTAGCTATATTTAGTGTATGGAATAATTGTTAGGTGTACATATTAATATAAAAAATATAGTTGTCCTGCAGGTATCATCTGGTCTTGACCTCATTTTCCTGGTTCATTACACAATTATTTTATTTGGTGGTTTTGTCTACTTCTCCAGTTCTAATAGTAATAGGACCAATATTTAATGATTGTAAGGTTTACATGACTGTCTAGCATGATTCATCTGAATGTGATCTCATTTTCATAGAATATTGATGATATTAAGTTTATGTGATACTTGTAGTAAATCCTTCATGTTACAGACTTCCTTCATGAATTGAATAAGTAAAACAGATCAGACGACATTTTAGTATGTCACTATAGTTTATATCTCTCTCTTGTTTTAGAAATCAGCTGTCAATCTAGCCACTGATGCAATATCTATGTAGAGAGTAATATTATAACAGCATATTATAACATCAGAATAACTTCAAAGTTTTTTGGTTTTTTTTAGCATTTGTTTGTAATTTATAAAATTTAAATGTACATATGTGTGTAAACATTTCAGGTATACCTGCTTCCCATTGGAATACAGAAGATCATTTATATTGCATAGAACAGTTAACAGAATCATTGCAGTTACCATGGTTTCTGAATGATGATTTTGAGAAAGATGATTGGTCAGAAATATGTGAAGTATTGTGGATTTATATAGACAAAGTCATAGATGACCATTCTGGACAGGCCAAAATAGACCTATCATCCAAGTATGAATTGTTATTAATCTTTAATCAACTACTTTCATTCATATTAACAATCTAGAAGAAGTATTACAATAATCATAATATGTTACATTTGTTTTCTAATACATGTTCATAATATCAATAGTTTACTAAGGATGTGAGTGTGTTCCTCTTTTTTTACCACTCAATAATAGTTGCAGAGCCAATATATATTTTTGTTTTGTTCTTTCTTTGTCTGTTCCATCAATCCTATTGAAATTATTCTAAGCAATTTCATGCCATAAAAAGGATATTCTATCAATGGCCAGTAGTAGGTTAGTTTTAAAGATATGCAGAGAAATGGGTCACCATATGGTCTAATGCCAGAAGGATGAAGTTTGGGTTACAATGTGAACAAAAACTCAAAAAGAATTTATAAAGGAGTAGGTCCGGTAAGGACCGATTTTGGCCTCAAATTTCAGGTTCATCTGACGAAAGATTTTGACCACTTTTTAAACACTTAAATGTCTATTTCATTTTGAATCAATTAGTTTATGTGAAAGATTTTAACTGATTTAGTCATTACAAACGACCCGATTCAAGCTCAAATACGAAAATATACCAAATATGCCGCAAATTGTCACTTTTCAGATGGTTTTTGTCAAAAATGAAAGTGGCCGCATCCGTGTTCATCCTCAATCTTTATATATGTAATGTATTATCATAAAATACAACTTACATTTTATTATTAAGGATGAACACGAATGCGGCCACTTTCGTTTCACACGAAAATCGTCTAAAATTTAACTAAAATGCTAAAATTATGAAGATTTCAGTAATTAAGCATGACTTAATGGTGGTATATCAAATTTTGTACCTTTGATGTATACAATTTGTAAAATAAAATATATGGTAGACTATAACATTAACTATATATCAGACTATAACTGTAAACATTCACATTTGATCATTTTATATTTTTCTTTTTAGGATAAGATTGATTTTGAAGAACACAGAGAGAGATTTTGAAGACCTTTGTTACTTACTAGAGAAGGAGACAAGATGTGAACCCTCACATGAAAATATTCCCTGGACAGATGTCATATCAGCTTGTATAGACTACAAACTAACTGTCACCAAGTTTAATGATACACAGCTGAATGATGTAGGTCAAGTTAGGAATAAACAATACCATTCAGTTTATAGAATTGAAATTGTTGTTGGGGGGGGGGAAATTATCCATCCTAACTTTTAACAGCCGAAATTTGCTGCTCATCATCATTAGTTGAGGTTTTCTGTTACCCAACATATGAGTATCATGTTTGATAAGTTGACATCCTCAAATAAAATTTATGTTTGGATGCCCGATTCTTAACACTATAAACTTCATATATTCTCCTTTGTACCCATGTACTGTTCTCTGTATTTCCATTTATCAGATGCAGGTCCATCATAAATTCTTAAACCTCTCAGCCCATACAGTTGAAGCAGTTGCAAACAATATAACAAACTTGACATAAATGTTTTGTTCCTGAAGATGCTTGTACAAAGCTTTTAAAAAAAAAGTTATTAGCAAATATGAAATTTGGCTATTGTCATTTACTTAAAATGATAAGACATGCTATAGAGGGGGGGGGTAGGATGGGTCCTGATCCCGAAATCCTGGGCTTAAAAATACGAAATCCCGAGGTCCCGAATTTAAATAAAGTTAAATCCCGGATCCCGAAATTTGAAAAAAAGAATTCCCGGATCCCGAAGGGGTAAATCCCGAAATCCCGAGCTTAAAAACACCCGATCCCGGAGTCCCGATAAAGGTCCTATCCCCCCTCTATAGACCATGGTTTAATGGAAGTAAAATTTGAAATAGGTTTTATGTTTACATTCATATCTGTATTTCAGAGTCCCGCAGTGCATGTTGTGATCAATTGAAAATCCCTACCACTGTCTTTTTTTGCATGTTCAAGAAAATAACTAATTTTTGGATCAACTTCATGCAACAGTGACTTTGGATATGGATATGTCAATAGTTTTGGTGTACTGAAGATATTTCACTAATAATATATATTCTTATTATACATTGTATTATAAAATGCTTTAGAAAGCTTGTTAGCTATTGTTTTTAACCGGATTTTTGTGACAAAAATGTCGGTTATTGATTTGGGGATGTACGGCGGGCGGGCGGGCGGGCGGGCGTCACTCAAATGTTGTCCGTGCATTAACTCATGAACCGTTCAACCAAAGCTTTTAACATTTTAATATGTTGTTACTGACAACTAAATGAAGGTCAAGTTCAATAATGGCGATTTTGACTTTTACCGTTCAGGAGTTATGGTTCTTGAAAGATTGAAAAATGGAGTTTCCAGTCGTGTCTGTGCATTTACGCATGAACTGTTCTACCTAAGCTTCCCAAATTTTAATATGTTGTTACTGATGACAAAATGGAGGTCAAGTTCAATAATGACGATTTTGACTTTTACCGTTCAGGAGTTAAGGTTCTTGAAAGATTGAAAAATGGTGTTTCCAGTCGTGTCCATGCATTTACACATGAACTGTTTTACCAAAGCTTCCCAAATTTTAATATGTTGTTACTGATGACAAAATAGAGGTCAAGTTCAATAATGACGATTTTGACTTTTACCGTTCAGGAGTTATGGTTCTTGAAAAATTGAAAAATGGTGTTTCCAGTCGTGTCCGTGCATTTTCTCATGAATCATTCAACCAAAGCTTTTGAAATTTTTATATGTTGTTACTGATGGCAAATTAGAGGTCAAGTTCAATAATGATGATTTTGACTTTTACCGTTCAGGAGTTATGGTTCTTGAAAGATTGTGAAATGGCGTTTCCATTCACGTTGTTGCATTTACTCATGAACCATTCAATCTAAGCTTTTCAAATTTTAAGATGTTGATACGGATGACAAAATGGAGGTCAAATTTGATATTGACGATTTTCACTTTCACCATTCATCAATAATGGTTCTTGTGATATTGCCAGGACACAAATAAATATTAATAAATCCGGTTTGCTGTCGTTGTGACAGCCTCTTGTTCTTCAATTCCAATCAATCCAATAGTAGCTTTGTACATATTTCTTTTGAGCAAATCTGACAATGATAATGTTTAAAGGAATACTGACACCAATTTCAGATAAATGATTTATATTTACAGAAGTATGAATTGTTGGCAGTGTACATGAAGAAGGAACTAGATGATTACCGTCCACCTGATAGCTGGAGATTCATGGAATCTGTCAAAGATTTTAATGGTATAGTATTTCTCTGATTTTTATTTCATTTTCTTTGGAGCAACACTGTATTTAGCAAGCTAGTTATAGAAGAAGAACTGATACCGATAAGTTTTTGAAATGAATTATTTTTATATTATATGTGCTGTGTTGATTAGTTTTCATTTTTGGAAAAGGAACTGGCTTTGTAATAAACAAATGTTTTATGCCCCCACTGCGGCAGTGTGGGCTTAAAGTGTTACCCTTGTCCATCCATTCATATGTACATCTCAAAATTAGTTTCTGTTCTCTATCTTTAATTTGCCTCAACCAAATGTTAAGAAACTTTTACACAATTCTTATTACCGTAAAACACAGACCAAATTCCACACATTCTCCTTTTATTTAAAATATTTGTTTACAGTGAATTGATGCCATTGCATCTATTTTGGTATATATACATTAATATTTGTAACATTGATGAAATTTAATATCTCACACAATATACAACGAATTACCTTTGTAATAAGTACAGGTTCTGATTCAGGGAAGAATCAGATCTAACATTGTTAGGCTAATTTTCTAGGCGTTTTATAGATATTCTAATGCCTGGTATTTCTTAATCATGAGAAATCCAATGGACAAGGTATGAATTTGTAGTTTTCTCTACTCTTTGGCAGACATAGATTTATCAACAGCTTATTACTTACATGGGTAATCTGTGGAATATTACAGAATACATCAAGAAATGCTTGGATTCTTGATGTAACAATATAACAGGCATATTTGATTGAAAAATATACATTGTTGTTAAAAAAAAACACAACATTTTAGTTAAAATTGATTCAAATTAAATTTAAGTCTAATATTTGATTAACATTTATTTTATTTCAGTGACAACTTCAATGAAATCTTCAATGCAGATAGCAAAAATAAAGTCAAAAGCAAAGAAGGCAGAAGAGAGTTTATCCTATGAACCAGAGCATGTGAACAAAACACAAAATAATGCTAACATTGTTCTTGAAATAGAACCTGAGTGTGTTCAGGCTGCTCGTAAAATATCGATATCACTAACATCTGATCTTAAAAAGGAACAGCGGGAGTCAAACAAATATGACGAGTTTCTAAAGAATGCGTTGTTGAATGGAGATATGAACAGTACAACAATGCCTGATATTTCAGCCCTTCCACCCTGGAGTGTGTTTGATTCTCCAGAGAAAACTGTGTCAGGTGATCACATACTCCTGGAAAGTTTAAGTGAACCTTTAATAACTGATGAAGTTGACAAACTGAAAAAAGAAATAGATACAAACAGAAGAGCTAGTGATTTGTTTGAAAGTCGGTTAAAACAATGGTTAGGTAGTCCTGTATGATGTGTTGAACTATTTTATGCAATGGAATATTGATTAAATCATTAATCTCGTTTAACAATTGATGATACATTACAATTTTTGTAAAGGACTGAAAATTTATTGTGTTACATTTATCAAATCATGTATTAGTTTTTTGTCGAGCCTGCAACTTTTGTTGCAGAAAGCTCGACATAGGGATAGTGATCAGGCGGCGGCTACGGCGGCGGCGGCGGTATTAGCTAACTTCTTAAAAGCTTTATATTTTAGAAGGTGGAAGACCTGGATGCTTCATACTTTGTATATAGATGCCTCATGTTACGAAGTTTCCGTCAGTCACATGTCCAATGTCCTTGACCTCATTTTCATGGTTCAGTGACTACTTGAAAAAAAAGTTCAGATTTTTTGTAATGTTGAATTCTCTCTTATTATAAGTAATAGGATAACTATATTTGATATGTGCGTACCTTGAAAGGTCCTCATGTCTGTCAGACAGTTTTCACTTGACCTCGACCTCATTTCATGGATCAGTGAACAAGGTTAAGTTTTGGTGGTCAAGTCCATATCTCAGATACTACAAGCAATAGGGCTAGTATATTCGGTGTATGGAAGGACTGTAAGGTGTACATGTCCAACTGGCAGGTGTCATCTGACCTTGACCTCATTTTCATGGTTCAGTGGTTTTAGTTAAATTTTTGTGTTTTGGTCTGTTTTTCTCATACTATATGCAATAGGTCTACTATATTTGTTGTATGGAATGATTGTAAAGTGTACCTATCTAGCGGGCAGATGTCATGTGAACTTGACCTCATTTTCATGGTTCAGTGGTCAAAGTTAAGTTTTTGAGTTTTGGTCTTTTTATCTAATACTATATGCCATAGGTCATCTATATTTGGTGTATGGAAATATTTTATGATCTTTATGTCAGTCGCGCAGGTTTTATTTGACCGTGACCTCATTTTCACGGTTCATTGCACAGTGTTAAGTTTTTTTGTTTTGGTCTATTTTTCTTAAACTATAAGTAATAGGTCAACTATATATGTTGTATAGAAGCATTGTTAGCTGTACATGTCTACCTGGCATGGTTCATCTGACCTTGACCTCATTTTCAAGGTTCATTGGTCTTTGTTTAGTTATCTTGGTTAATGTTTAGTTTATGTGACAGTTGTATTAAAGCTTAGCTTTATACTTAGGACTATCAACATAATATCAATGATTAGTATAGAAGGCGAGACATTTCAGCGTGTGCACTCTTGTTATACTTGAACAATAGTGCTATTGAAAAATACAGTTTATTTTGTTATTTATTTATAATTGTAACAGACACCAAAAAACAAGTGGTTGTTATGAACTTAATAAGTACTAAATATGGCAAAAATCAGTTATATAATGAAGATCATGAAGGTGTATATATTTTATTAAATTAGCACATGATTTTAAAAAAAAATTATGAGAGGAATTTTGTCTATAACAAGTTCAAAAATGTCAACAAAACCTCAGAGTTAGTTACTTTTTAATCTGCTATGAATCATTGGATTTACTTAATATACTTGATGCAGAGATATCTATCTGTGAAATGTTTGTTGATCCACAGTTGCTGGTATGCTGTCAAAAGCAAATATCATGAAGATTAATGAAAAGTAAATGTTGTGAAATTATCCAATTATGTATGCCATATTGATTTGTTGTAATAAATTATACATATTTAGCATTTGTTTTTTTGTACCTGTATACAAGATCTACTAATATTAAAAATTTGTGAAGATAAAAAGTTCATGAACGGAAAAAAATGCCAACTTGTCTTACTCCTATTTACCTGACCAAATGTGTTATGTAAGTTTTGCATCATTTGGCATCAATTATCACTTGGTATCTTTGAACTGTTCTCCCCCTTTTTTATTTCTTTTTAAACAACTTTATTCAATTTTAATTTAAGATATATTTTACTAATAATTCTCATTTGATTGATTGATTGATTTGAATGAAAAACTCTGGATGAAATCATTAATTCTGATTGGTTGATTTAAAAAGCTCTGAAACTACAATTTGTAATTCAGTGTATTTTGATGTTGATAGGGTGGCAAACAAGACAGCATTGGTGACAAAGAGTTGTCTTAAAAACCCTATGAATAAATCACATTTTTATGCCCCATTTATGGGCATTATGTTTTCTGGTCTGCATCTGTCCGTTCGTTCGTCAATTCATCTGTCTGTCTGTCCTGCTTCAGGTTAAAGTTTTTGGTCGAGGTAGTTTTTGATGAAGTTGAAGTCCAATCAACTTGAAACTTAGTACACATGTTCCTTATGATATGATCTTTCTAATTAGAGATTTCCCCCCATTTTCACGGTCCATTGAACTAAGAAAATGATAGTGCGGATTGGGCATCAATGTACTATGCACACATTCTTGTTATACGACCGCAAAAATATTTGCGGTCGTATATTGGTATGACGTTGGCATCGTCGTCGTCTGAAGACATTGGTTTTCACACTATAACTTTAGTTTAAGTTAATAGAAATCTATGAAATTTAAACACAAGACTTATGTCATGACCACAAAAGGAAGGTTGGGATTGATTTTGGGAGTTTTGGTCCCAACAGTTTAGTTTAACTGTGTATGTACATTCTTAATTTTTGGTCCCGTTTTCTAATTGGTTACATTAAGGTCCATAGAGTCCAAAATTAAACTTTGTTTGATTTTAACAAAAATTGAATTCTTGGGAGTTCTTTGATATGCTGAATCTAAACATGTACTTAGATTTTTGATTATGGGCCCAGTTTTCAAGTTGGTCCAAATCGGGGTTCAAAATTAAACTTTGTTTGATTTCAACAAAAATTGAATCCTTGGGGTTCTTTGATATGCTGAATCTAAACATGTATTAAGATTTTTGACTATGGGGCCAGTTTTCAAGATGGTCCAAATATTGTTCCAAAATTAAACCTGTTTGAAATCAACAAAAATTGAAATCCTTGGGATTCTTTGATATATGCTGAATCTAACCAAATCATGTATTAGATTTTTGATATTTGGGCCTGGTTATCAAATTGGTCCACATTGAGGTCTAAAGGGTCCAAAATTGAACTTTAATTGATTTCATCAAAAATTGAATTCTTGGGGTTCTTTGATATGCTGAATCTAACAATGTATTTAGATTTTGGATATTGGACCATAATAGGTAAATGTCCCAATTTAAAAATTTTTTAAGTTTGAGTTCTTAGACCACATTCATTCTGTGTCAGAAACCTATGTTGTGTCAACTATTTAATCACAATCCAAATTCAGAGCTGTATCAAGCTTGAATGTTGTGTCCATACTTGGCCCCACTGTTCTGGGTTCGAGCTCTGCGGTCGTATAAAACTGTGCCCTGTGGAGCATCTGGTTTTCTTCTATTCTGATACTAATAAGTTGGCAGGAATTATGGAAGGGACCCTTATGATTCTCATTTGTTTAAAATTGGAAAAAATATGACCACCAGAAAAATCTTCTGAATCTATACTACTATATAAGAGTCATTAGTGAATTGCATGCAGAACTTGTTTATTCTCTTTTTCTTATGACATGACTTGATACTAATTCTCAGAAAATTTGGACCATTTGCCAAAATTATACCATTTCTGGCATTAAAATTCATCAATATAAGTCTTGTATGATTGACAAAGTATCCACCAGAGTATAATAATGTAGAAGTTAGCAGTTAAAACAATGAGAACAAACAGTATAATCTACTTTAAGGGAGCTCGCGGGTCTAAATAATTTTTTTTATTTAATATAAGATTTCGCCAATTTTTTCTATAAATGAACTTTATCTTATACCTAATAGAAAAATAAAATAAAAAAGGGGTGTCACCGATCATTTACGCTCACAATCTGACTTCGAAAGAAGCATACATTTTTGTAAAGGTACTTTTTTTCTGTTGAACTAATAGGAGAAAAAGAGGTAATATCGAAATAAAAAACGAATTTAATTACAGAAATCGCTTAAATTTTACAATTATTTAGTTAATGTATAGCTTATTTGAAAACAATAATAAAAAATATAGGTCACCGATGAGTTAAAAAAAGATATTTCAATTTTAATGACAAAAAATAGCTTTTTTGCACCAAAGGGAGATAATTTGGAGCTTTTTTCATGATATAAACATTTTCAAAGTCACCTGGGGCCAACACGAATTGATTTTTTGGAATCATTTTTGTACCACATGATAAAGTAACAACTACTAAAGGTAATGAATAAAATTTGTAATGAAAAATAAAAGTTTATTTTTTTTCTGAAAATCTTATACCCGCGAGCCTCCTTAAAAGGTCCAACATGAAAAATGTTAAAGACGAGAAAATAGCGTCCTTATTTATTAGAAAACAAACAAAAAAATAAGTCTGACTGACATGAACCAACAACAACCATTGTTCTACAGTCCACTGGGACAATTAGAAGATGACGGTGTTAACCATGTGTTTAAGACTTTAAGTGCTCAACCTTCCCCTAACCTGGAACAGTGGAGTAACAGCACATTTACAAAATAAACTAGAAATCAGTTGCAATTGGCTTAAGTCAAAAGATTGATATGAGGCTCAAAAACCACTAATAAAAACAATAGACACAGTGCATCAAAATATATCTGTATTTACAGTTTCTGAAAT